>NC_073386.1:46404786-46704786 GCF_028641065.1 Leucoraja erinaceus
ACGTACAAAGTTTCCTCGCCATCTTCTTAGTTGGTCCTTTAGAGGTCAGGTGGCACCCCATAGAAACATAGAAACATAGAAACATAGAAAATAGGTGCAGGAGGAGGCCATTCGGCCCTTCAAGCCAGCACTGCCATTCATTGTGATCATGGCTGATCGTCCCCAATCAATAACCCGTGCCGGCCTTCTCCCCATATCCCTTGACTCCATTAGCCCCTAGAGCTCTATCTAACTCTCTCTTAAATCCATCCAGTGTCTTGGCCTCCACTGCCCTCAGTGGCAGGGAATTCCATAAATTCACAACTCTCTGGGTGAAAACGTTTCTTCTCACCTCAGCCTTAAATGACCTCCCCTTTATTCTAAGACTGTGGCCCCTGGTTCTGGACTCGCCCAACATTGGGAATATATTTCCTGCATCTAGCTTGTCCAGTCCTTTTATAATTTTATATGTTTCTATAAGAACCACCCTCATCCTTCTAAACTCAATGAATACAAACCTAGTCTTTTCAATCTTTCCTCAAATGACAGTCCCGCCATCCCAGGGATCAATCTCGTGACCCTTCTCAATTTCATTACATTGATATGGTCCAGATATATCGACGTTTTCTCGTTGGCCGCGGCAACTTCTATCTTCCTTATTGCTCACTTTTGTGTGTTTTATACACCCAGTTTTTAACCAATGATCCATAATTGAGAATTTAAGGGCTAGAACGGCATTTACCCATGACCATATGATTACTCTTTCTTAATCACTGACGCACATGAAGTGCAAACCATTCGGGCAAGTGAGGCTGAACGAAAATTTACGAGTTATCGCTCGGGAGTCTGCAAACTACCCAAATGCAGCAGCTATCACAACTTGAATAGGAGAATTCTTACGAAATATATAATTTATTTGCAAATATGTATTTATAAAATAATTTGCAACCACAGTATTTTTTTTCTAATAATGAATCTATTTCAGAAGTACATAACTGGAAATTGCCGCATACCCCCCTGATGACCTTTTGTGTACAACTGGGCGTACCCCACTTTGGGAAACACTGTCCTAGAACATTGAACAGTAGAGAACGGGGACAGGCCCTTCATGCTGAACACGATGCCAAGGTAAACCAATCTCTTCAGCCTGCATGTGATCCATATTACTTCATCCCCTCCATATCCATGTGCTCACCTAAAAGCCCCTTAAAGGCCACTATCGTCCCTGCCTTCAACACTACTCCTGACAATGTCAGATGTGCTGTAGCCCAGTTGTTATACAGATGTTGGCAACTGAGGATAGTCCTGCAGGCTGCTCCAGTCCAGCACGGAAGGAATTCAAAGCCACATTGCAGATGTAAACCCTTGACAGTAGTCATTGAATGCCAAAGCACATCAGCCCAATAAATGTGGTCTCACTTGAATTAACATTTACAAACAGCTGCAAAGTCATATAACACAATGCTAATGGTATCTACTTGAGATTCCAAATGGCGTGATATCCATGACAGGACAAGGCAAAATGCCAGGCACTTGATATAATGTCGTCATTCACTTCACCACTGCCATGGTATCTATTCATTTTAATGTTAATTATACACATGTTTTCTTTTACTGACTCTATCCACTTGATTGAGGTAATCTAAACATATCCCATCATGGTTAGTCAGGAGATGAGGGTTTGTTTCTATCAGTCGTAACTGGGATTTATAATAAACGTGTAGAAAATGAACCGCAGATGCTGGTTTATGTCAAAGATAGACACCATTATTTTAGTAACAAGTTAGCGACGTGTTAACAAACACACAGGCGTTTAACCAAAAAACCCAATCCCAATGCCGCATGAGAATCTAAGCATTGTCACCACTTACCGGATCAATCTCATCCGCTGGGTGATGAGCTAAGGTTTAAATCCCACAGGCATAATTTCTGGAGCAATGAGGCAGATTCATGTCCCCAGTATTTCTCACTAACCTTGCCAGAATATTGAATGGCAGGAAATTTTGAAGCAGCTGAATTTTGTGATCGTTGACCAGAAATGTGATCTAATTTCTCTCCCCCCAGGCACTGACTGACGTTGAGTCTCTCCAGTTATTTATTTTTTTTGTTTCCACCATCTGCAGAATTTCGCTTTCATATACTGTTGTGGAATGTTCTAAATAACAAATAACATTCTTTGTAATAAGGGGCATGCAATGTTATTCTGTAGAAGTGGCTGCTTTGCTTTACTTCATTTCATTACTCATTCTTCTTTCACTCCACCCTTCCTGGTCTTCTGCTTATCATATTCCTCCACACAATAACTGATTGTCATCATCATCTTTTTCCTCTCCCAGTTCAAAATGTCTTCCAAATATAAGGCAAGTTAATGAATTCTTTATTTCCAAACTAGGACAAAAAAAAAAAATCATATTTATATCCCCATTGATGTGGCAAAAAATATCCAAGGCACTACACAGGAATGTTAATAGTTAATGGTGCAAAGATCCTGGAATGTCAGGAGGTGAGTCTTTTACTACCGGATGCTGAGCCTCTGGTGAATGTCTTGACATGGTGACTCACCAAAATATTGATAGTGGGGGAATCAGCCGTTGCATGTTAAGGATAGATGGTTAGATTCGTTCTTGTTCGAGATGGCCATTGTCTGGAATTGTGTGGTGAGGAACTGCAGATACTGGCTTACACCGAAGATCGACACAAAATGCTGGAGTAACTCAACAGGACAGGCAGCATAGCTGGATAGAAAGATTGGGTGACGTTTTGGGTCGAGACCCTTCCGTTTTTGGGGTACAAATATGACTTGCCATTTATGAGTCCATGCCTCAATGTTGTCTAGGTTTTGCTGTAAGCAAGTGTGGGCTGTTTCGTTTGCTGAGGAGTTGTAGAAGGAATTGAACAGATGCAAACATCAATAAATCCCTACTTTTGACCTTAGGGGGACGGAAAGGTCATTTACAAAGTCGCAAAAAAATGATTGGGCCGAGGATGGTGTTTTGAGAGACTTCTGCAGTGATGTTTCGCAGCTGAGCTACTGACAGCAAACAACCACAATCATCTTCCTTGTGTGAACGGAGTGTTTTACCTTTGATGCTCCTTGACTTCAATGCTGGTGGAGTATGTTGACCCTATATTGGTACAATGCTGCCTTCGTCTCAAGAGAAGTCACTACCTCTGCAATTCAGCTCTGTGTTCCGTGATTGGTCTGAAACCGAGTGTTCCGGCAAACACTAAGATGGGCATCATCGAATAATTTGGTTATGAGCGCGGAAGTGCCATTTGATGACACTGTTGTTGTTGACTTCTATCACTATGCAGATGATTGAGCGTTGATATATTGGCAGGTAACTAGTCGATGAGATTTGTCCTGCAGAATTGCAAACCTATGGAGTCTTGTGCCTGGAGATTAAACATTTACCTGTGACTTCAGTTTTGAACCAGAGTGGTTTCCTGCTGTGAGTGGGAAGAAAGCAATGGTGACTGATCACCACAGATCATAAATCATGGTTACATCTCTGACGTGATCTTTGGGTGTTAACACACTGTCAGGAAATTGTTCTGGGGAACTGCTGGAGATAACATCCAATGAGATGGTTGGGTCAGAGGTGGTTTCCACTATAGACAAGGAGACTGAGAAACACCGTGCTCTATCTTAACTGGAGGTTAGATGCTCTTCACCAGAAAGTGGAAATTCCCAGAGTATTTCTAAGTGTTCATTAAATCATTTGTGATTATCTTGGTAGTGGATGTGGAAATGTAACAACGTACGTGTATAGGGGTTTCCCTAAGCCGCCATGGTACTTTTCGGAGTGATTTTTTCCATCACCTTTTTAATCTTTGGTTATCACCATTTTAGTCGATGTCAACTGTGTGAGCAAAAATGTGCATTCACGTAGTTTGAGGAAAATAAACAAGCATTCTAAAGGAAGAAACTCAAATGCCATACTTTTTAAACTAGTACAAAATAATCTTGTTGCCTTCAATTGGGCCACATTGTTAGCCTGCCTGATAACAAACTTCTGAGATGAAATACTGTATTCACACAGAGGCTTTGTCATGTGAAAAGATTACAAGGGATTACAACTCCCTTGGATAAAATGCAGCATCTCCACTGACTCATGGGAAACCCAACCCGTTGCAATTCCCAGTGGAGAAGGTGCATTCCCCAAGGTCAAGTGACAGGGCACACAGAAGCCCAATGTACCCAGCGGAAGGAATAAACCACCTTAAACAACCCACTTGTCCATCCCATCTGGCACCTACTGTTCCATCTGTGGGAGACTCATTCTTAATTCCAATGGACTGCACAAGAAAATCCATGGAACCAAAGATTGTCCATTTCTTTGTCCCTAGTGTCCCTAGTTTCGTGTTCGTTTTCTAAAACTTGAGTCTTCAGTTTACAATAGAAGTCTTTAATGTTTCACTCAACGCTGGCAGCAAGACTAGTCACAATGGCTGCCCGCATACTATCTGCCGACAGGATAAACTATATACAAGACATCTCCCTTTGTCCTGTGCAGCGCCATCTGTTGCACGGGAGGATCAACGGGTCCTCCCACCCCACACAATCCACCAAACGTCACACTCCCCCTTTCCAGTTTGAACGCCTCTATTCCTGAATGAGTTGCCTTGGGGGAGTACCATGTGTTGATCGACAAAGGACCACAGGCGGGGAGTTCATCTGGCGGAACTTCGTCAGGCCTAGGGAGGGGCAAGTCAGGCACTCCAGTATCCTCATAATTCGGCACCGGGGTGTCCAACTGCTTGGTTTTGGTCAGGTTCTGCGCAGTCTTCGCTGGAGGAACGCGGCTTCTTAATTGGTCATCATGACGTTTGCATTGCCCGTCTTGTCCTTGGACGGTGTACATTTTGGTTCCAATGTGAGCCATGATCCTGCCAGCGCACCATTTGCTTTCCTTGGCCGTATAATTGCGGTAATATACGTAGTCGCCAATGTCGAATTTGGACTTGGTCGACTTCGTTGGCTGAGTGCGCGCCATATAAAAGTTACGGGTCAGGTTCAAAACTGATAGGGGAGAGCGCACTTGACGTCCGAGCATCATCTCCGCTGGAGTTCGACCGGTAGTGCAGTTTGGAACGGTTCGATATTTCTGTAAGAAATCGTGCAATGCCAATCGTTTCGATTTATTTTTGATTCCTACAGCACGTTTTATGGCCTGCTTGAAAATGCCGACGAGCGGACTTCCGGGTTGAACATGGGTTGAACAGCTGTGTGTGAGCGTGGCTCCCGATTACTGCTCAAGTCTACTCATTTATCTTTGCTATATTTTTGAGATAACCCACTATTAAACGCTATGAAGGACTCAAGGCAGTATAAGCATCTGAAGCAGTAAGTAAAATGATCCGTCAAACTAAAACCACCGGGGAAAAAGACAGTGAAATCTCAAGCAAGAGTGCTGCAGCTTTGGCACCGCTCCCGGAAGCTGGCCTTGAACTACCAGAGGATTTGGAGAGGCTTCGTTCAGCACTCCTTGCTGATATGACACAAGCAATTAACTCTGTCCTAAAAAGAGAACTTGAAGTGGCTTTGTCGCCGGTGTACACCAGTCTGGAGCAAGTTAAATCCTATCACGAATTGCATGATGAACGCATTCGCGAGGTTGAAGATGGCCTGAATGACCACAGTGACAGGCTGGCGAGCGCGCCGAAACTTGTTGCTATATGCTGCATTACAGATGAGAAATACTGTATTCACCATTACTATCAAATGAAGTTTAGTCGGAAGACCTGAATGAACGCAGTGCCAATGGACCCAGCGGAGGAATCCCACCTTAAACAACCCCCTGTGACTCGGATTCCTGAAAAGATGGAACCAGGCTCGGACCTGTTTTACAATAGAAAATATTATAACTGAGTTTCCAATGGATTCCCTGGTTCCACTATCCGACAAGGAAACAAGAAGTCCCCACTCTTCTGCCTCGACACTCCCTATTTTTGATTATCTCTGTTCCTGAATGAGTTCCTGTAAACCACGGATGTGCAATTGTTCCCTTTTCCGAGGCAACAGGCTTTCGGCGGGGATTTCTCTGGGCGAAACCTTTTTAATCCTAGGTAGGGGCACCCCGGCACGTCGATATCCTCCTTTCGGCAGCGGGCAAAATCCGACTGCTTCCGGAGTGCCAGGAAAATAAACAGTCTTTCAAGGAACGCGCTTCTGAATCGGTCCTCAAAAGCCACTTTTGCATGCCCCCGGCCTGGATGACCACAGTGGGTTCCAGGCTGGCGAGCGCCCTAAACTGCTATAGCTGCATTACAGAGTGAAAACACACTCCTGAAAATGAAGTTAGATGACCTCGAGAACCAGTCGCGGAGATCCAACCTAAGGGTGGTCGGGATTCCTGAAAAGATGAAAGGCTCGGACCCTGTTAAATTTATAACTGAGTTTTTTGAAGAAGTGTTGGGGGCGGATTTCTTCCCAAGACCTCTTATGCTTTCGCATGCCCATCGAATTGGACCTACACCAACAGACGTCCCGAATATCGAGCCATCTAAGCCAAGAGTGTTCCTGGTTCCCTTTCATTACTTCCAGGATAAACATCGTATCATCACCAAACGGAGGCAGGAGCTGTTCTTCCGAGGGCACCGGGTGTTGTTTTATGAGGAGTTCAGCTTGGAGCTGGGGAGAAAACGTGCAACTTTTAGGGAAATAAAATCCCTGCTTTACAATAAAGGGGTTCGGTTTGGCCTCCAGTATCCTGCCCGGCTCCAGGTCACTCATGAAGGTAAAAAGCACTATTTCAATACACCAGAGACTGCCAAAAAGTTTTACTACTCGCGCTGGGAGGTGACAGCCGTGAAGAACAATGACCTTTTAGGATATCCATGTGGTATTGGCACGGCCTCCTGCGGCGGTGATCTTTGGGAGATTTGTTTATTCTTCAGATTAATTTGTGGAATTCAACTGAGCTGAACTGCAATGCTACATATTTTGGGTAGTGAGTCGAGGACTTTTAGCCAGCAAAATGTAAATGTCTATGATTACTCTTTGGGATACAATTTTCACTTCCTTCTTTCTCGTAATGCTTTGCTTGTCCAGGGTTATCTTTAGCCTATATATCTTAAAAGTAGAATAAATGACTGTACAACTTTCAAAGAAGGGAGCCACCCTCAATTGGATCAAAAATTTTAGTTAGGGAACACTTCAGAAGTTTTTTATTTTGTAATGCCTGCGATCATCCTCAGCCGGGGAAGAAGATCTAGGTTTTTGGGGGTTAATTTTTTTTGTTGTTGTTATTATAAGGGGATGAGGGAAAGGTTTTGGGGTAATGGCAGCTCATTCTTTGATTGTTACAAATGAACTCGACTTTCTTTTTTTTTTGCTTTTTTTCTCTTCTCTTTTTTTTTCTCCCCCCCCACCTCCCATTGTGGGCTCTCACATGTAGCCTTCGCGTGGTTCTGGATGGCAGACGCTGTATGTATTTTGGAATCATATTTTGAAATATGGCTAATGGTGATATTGATGGAGGCAATCCTGTGAGGTTTATATCTTGGAATGTAAAGGGGCTTAATGGTCCGGTTAAAAGAGGTAAAGTTTTTTCTCTCCTAAAACAACTAAAAACAGATATACTACTTTTACAAGAGACTCACTTGAGACTGCAAGATCATAATAGACAGCGTAAAACGTGGGTTAGTCAGATTTTTCACTCCAGATTTAATAGTAGGTCCAGGGGTGTGGCAATATTAATCAACAAAAGAATACAGTTTACACCGTCTGACGTAGTCAGTGACCCTAATGGCCGGTTTATTATAGTTTCCAGGTGTCTTTTTCAAAAACCTGTCGTTTTAGTGAATGTTTATGCCCCTAATTGGGATGATGTTCACTTTGCAAATAAGGTTCTGTCATTAATTACCCGATCTGAACACGCACCAGCTAATTTTTTCGGGAGACCTGAACTGTGCTATTAATCCACTGCTTGATAGGTCTAGTTCTAAGGGGACACCTTCTGGTATGGCAAAGACCTTCTCACTGTTTATGCAACAAAATGGTTATGTGGACCCCTGGAGATTTCTGAACCCAACTGCTAGACAATTCTCTTTTTTTTCTCATGTTCACCATTCTTTTTCCAGAATAGACTATTTTTTTATAGACAGCCCCTTCATTCCTAGGGTTAAGAAAATTGAATATACCGCTATAGTAATATCAGATCACTCACCTGTGATACTGGACCTAGGCTTTCCTTTAAATATTAAAGAACGACCTCTTTGGAAACTCAACCCCCTTTTGCTTTCCAATGAAAAATTTTGCAGTTTTGTATCAGCTAACATAGACACATTCCTTGAAATTAATAAAACTGAGTCCGTATCCTGCTCTTTAATTTGGGAAACTTTAAAAGCCTACTTAAGAGGTCAAATCATATCTTATACTTCATACGCCAATAAAGAACGCAAGGAGGAAATGGAAACCCTGTTAAAATCCATCTTGACCCTGGATAGGCAATATTCTGAAGCACCCGCCACCCAATTGTACAAAAGCCATGCTGATTTACAAACGAAATTCAATCTTTTATCTACAAATCAAACAGAACAACTAATTCTCCGGACTCGTGGTCTTTATTATGAATATGGTGATAAGGCGAGCCGGCTTATGGCTCACCAGCTGAAGCGTCAATCCGCGTCACGGCTTATTCCTCCGATAAGAGACATACACCAAGACATAACAAGCAATCCAAAAGAAATAAACAATACTTTCACAGCCTTTTATTAGTCTTCTCTTTACACCTCAGAATTCCCCTTGAGACATTGTTCCTGTTTTTAGTGCTTTTAATTGTTACTGTTTTATAGTCCTTTGTTTTACGGTTTTTAATGGTTTGTAATAACTTCTTGTCCATGAGTTCTCATGTACAGCACTTTGTGACAACTGCAGTTGTTTAAAGTGCTTTATAAATAAAGTTATTATTATTATTATTATTATTGGATACTATGAATATGGAAACTTTCTTAGACGATTTGGAAATACCCACTCTGGAATTAGAAGACACAGAAAATCTAGACCAACCCCTTGGGCAGGAAGAGATTAATAATGCCATTATGGCGATGCAGAGTGGTAAAACCCCGGGCCCTGACGGCTACCCATTAGAATTTTATAAGAAATTTAAGGATAAGCTCACACCTGTTCTTTTAGAAATGTTTCAAGAATCTTTGGAAAAATGTTCATTACCCCCCACTCTTTCACAGGCTTCTGTTTCACTTCTTCTTAAAAAAGACAAGGATCCGACTCAATGTGGATCATACCGCCCCATCTCACTTTTGAATGTAGATGTAAAAATTTTGGCGAAGGCGCTGGCTTGCCGTTTAGAATGCCAACTTCACAAAATAATCTCGGAAGATCAAACAGGTTTCATTAAAAATCGTCATTCCTTTTCTAATATCCGTCGATTGGCCAGTGTGGTCTATTCGCCCAGTGCTTCTCCGCGCCCAGAGGTTGTTATCTCTTTGGACGCGGAGAAGGCATTCGATCGAGTGGAGTGGCCATATTTGTTCAGAGTCTTGGAGAGATTTGAATTTGGCAAAATATTTGTAGCCTGGGTTAAGTTATTATATCATTCACCCTTAGCATGTGTACAGACAAATTATTTGCGATCTGATTATTTTCAATTAACACGTGGCACTCGTCAAGGCTGCCCATTGTCTCCGCTTCTTTTTGCGATTGCAATTGAGCCCCTCTCTATTGCACTTAGGTTAACTACATTATTCCAGGGCATTAGGAGAGGAAACAGGGAACATCGTGTGTCTCTATATGCCGACGACCTTCTTCTTTATGTGAGTGACCCTACAGCCAGTGGCCCTGCAATTGTGTCCTTGTTGGATCAGTTTGGGACTTTTTTCCGGCTATAAACTAAACCTCCAAAAAAGCAAATGCTTTCCCATCAACCTAGCCCTACAGATCCAACAGGAAACCCTGCCCTTTCCCATATCTCAAGAAGGTTTTGTATATTTAGGAATACACATCACCCGCTTTTTCACATCCCTGTTTGCAGCTAACTACATGCCTCAAGTTAGCCAAATGAAGGCTGACTTTGAGAGATGGCGTAGTCTGCCACTCACTATGGCTGGGAGAGTGCAGTCAGTGAAGATGACTGTACTTCCCAGATTTCTTTACTTGTTCCAATGTTTGCCGGTTTTCCTACCCAAGTCATTTTTTAACTCAGTTAACCAATCTATAACCTCCTTTATATGGGGTAACAAGGTTCCAAGGGTCAATAAGTGCACTCTCCAAAGAGGTCGTGAAGTAGGTGGACTGGGCCTTCCTAGCTTTATTAATTATTACTGGGCATCCAATATCCAAAAGATATTATTCTGGCTCCACCGACCAGATACAGACTGGTGTCTGCTTGAATCACAATCCTGTTACTCCTCGTCTCTCCCAGCTTTAGTATATCCCTCCCTGCCATTGAAACCCTCTAGATTTACATCCAACCCTGTCGTACTATCCACCATCAAAATTTTTAACCAATGTTGTTGCCATTATAAGCTTATATCAGCTTCAGTTCTGGGTCCCATTCATAGTAACCATTTATTCCCCCCTCTACACTTGACTCAACCTTTCGACAGTGGGGTTTGAATGGTCTTATGTCCATTAAGGATTTATACACTAACAACATATTTGATAGTTTCGACTACCTACACAAAAAACATGGCCTCCCACATAATCATTTCTTTAAATATCTTCAGGTTCGCCACTTTGTCATGAAAAAATTTCCTTCTTTTCCTGATCTCCCTCCTGTTACAGTGTTGGATAAACTCACTCTTACCTTTGCAAATAAAGGACTGATCTCTGCAGTATATTCTCAATTGATGTATTTAGGAGATCAAAACCTGAACAAAGTTAAAGCTAGGTGGGAGGATGACCTTGGTATGGATCTGTCTGAGGAATGCTGGACAGAAGCGCTGAAAAAAGTCCACTCCTCGTCATCATGTGCTAGATTGGGGCTCATACAATTTAAAGTTTTACACAGGGTTCATTTAAGCAAAGCCAGGCTTGCTAACATATATCCAGGGACGGACGCTGGCTGTGACAGGTGCTCATTCTCTCCAGCCAATCTAGCTCATGCATTCTGGTCTTGCCCCAAACTTGTTAACTACTGGGCAGTGGTTTTTAAAACCATCAGTGAAGTCCTTGGGATGACAGTGAGACCTTGCCCGCTTGTAGCTGTATTTGGTGTAACAGATAAAACCTTGGGTTTAAATACAACCCAGTCTGATATCATTACATTTACATCACTTTTGGCCCGTAGGAGAATCTTGCTGGTCTGGAAATCTACCACTCCTCCATCTTCCGCTGCTTGGCTGGAAGACGTCATGTTTTTTTTAAGGTTAGAAAAGATTAAATTCACATTGAGGGGGTCTGTGAAAAAGTTTTATTTGAAATGGGAACCCTTTTTATCATACTTTGAGGGTCTAAAGGAACTACCTATTGACTGAGGGCACTTGACAGTAAGTGGGGATCCACCTTTATTCTGTTTTGTTACTTTATTATTGTTAAAAAGTGCAAATTAATTTTGTGATATATTTGGATTGTGAAAAAATAAGCTGCCAAGGGGTGTTTAGGGAGGGTGGGTTAGGGTTATTTTGTTTATATTATTATTATTATTATTTATAAAAAACAAATTGGAGGAAAATGTAATGCCATACATCAGATATACTGTGAATTTTTTTTTTCCCTCCAATAAAAAACTATTAATTAAAAAAGAAAAGAAAATGCCGACGAGCCTCTCTGCCTCACCATTTGAGGGCGGATGAAAAGGTGCTGATGTCAGATGCACGATTGAGTGATGTTTGCACCAGTCACCGAACATTTGCGAGGCAAGTTGGGGTCCATTGTCACTTACGATTGTTAAGTGCAATCCCCAAATGGCAAATTGTCGAACGCAGAAATGGTTGTTTCAGTGGTTGGATACTTAATCATTTGGAGGACATGTGGCCATTTCGAATCGGCGTCCATGCCGACCAGCCACAGGAACGGTCCAACAAAATCTATGTGGATTCGCTGCCCTGGTTGGTCGGGGGTGGGCCATGCAAAGGTCTCTTCTGGCAGATTCGGCGCTGTTTCGGCACATTGTGTGCAGTCCTTGCAGTGGTCGGCTACATCGGTCTCGATATTCGGTCATCACATATGCATGCGGGCGAGCGCCTTCGTTCGCACAATTGCAATGTGTGTCTTGTGCAACATCTTCAGAAGTAGCGATCGCAATTCCATCGGAATGATCACTCGACCATCGCGGAGCAGAATGCCATCCTTGGAGGAGATTTCCGTTTGCGCATTCTGGAATGAGCGGAATTCCTTGTCCAGCTTAGGACTGTTCAGCAACCCCAGAGTGACAAAATGTTGTACCTTCGACAAAATGGGGTCTGTGCTCGTATAGTTGGCGACCGTTCTTGCGGAGACGGGGAAATCGGCGATGATCCGCAAGTTTAGCACGTTCACGTCCGTCTCAATTTCCATAATTGCCTCCTCTTTATTAAATGTCATGTCGGGTCCAATCGGTAGACGAGGCAGTGCATCGGCATTTGCATGCTCGGCAGACTGTCGGTAAATGATGTGGTAATCATATCCCATCATGATCAGGGCCCAACGTTGTAGACGCTGCAGCGTCATGACAGGCAAACTTTTCTCTGGACTGAAAATAGTCAGGAGCAGCTTGTGGTCGGTGATGAGCAGGAAATGTTGCCCAATCAAATATTAGTGGAACTTCCGGACACCAAACACGATCGCCAGTGCTTCTTTCTCCACTTGTCTGTAGTTTTTCCCGGCGGTCGTCAGCGTTTTGGATGCAAACGCGATTCATCCTTCATTGCCGCTCGGCGCCGTTTGTGAGATCACAGCTCCAAGACCAGACAGTGATGCATCGGCGGTCAGCGAGATCGCCTTCGATGGGTCATAGTGGACCAAACGCGTCTTCTGGTCGAGCATCTCCTCAACCTGGTGAATGCATGGTCACACTCTTTGGACCAGTGCCATTCGACCTCCTGTTTTTCGCAGGTTGTTCAGTGGTGCACACAAAGACGAAAGTGCCGGTATGAACTTGCCATAGTTGTTAACCTTGCCCATGAAGCTTTCAAGCTGCTTCACATTTTCGGGCGTCGGCAATTTCACAATGGCGTCCACTCTTTTTTTTTGATGGCTTCAGACCACTTGCCGAGATCACATGTCCGAGATATGTGACCTGTTGTCGGAAAAATGCGCACTTGTCCATGCGCAACTTCATGCCGTAGTTGTTCAGTGCCGTGAGGACCTGTTTTAGGTTCTGCAGGTGTTCTTCCTCTGTCCTCCAGTGACAATTATGCCATCCAGGTAGGCGGCTATGTACGGAATCCCGCAACCAGATTGTCGACCAGTTTCTGGAAGATGGCCGGCGCTGGTGCTAGTCCAAATGACAATCGGTTGTATCGGAACAGTCCCTTGTGTGTGTTGATCACGAGCAGGTTTTTTGTCTCGTTGTCCAGTTACACTTGGAGATATGCGCCAGACATGTCCAATTTTGAGAAGTGCTGTCCTCCTTGCAGCTTGACGAACAGCTCGTCCACTCTTGGTATGGGGTGTTGATCAATGTGTAATTGATGGTTTACGGCCACTTTGTTGTCGCCACAGATGCGCACCTTGCCACAAAGCTTCTGAACGACAACTATGGTGTGGCCCAGTCGGAATGGTCCACATGGGTGATAATTCCCATTTCTTCAAGACAATTTCCTTGTCGACAGCATCCATCCAACTGAACAGAACTGGTCTTGGTTTGAAGAACTTAGGGACGGCATTGCCTTTGAGTATGAGCCGTGCCTTCATCTTTGTGCAATGTTCGAGTCCAGGTGTGAAAACGGCCGGAAACTGGTCAAGAATCTTCTCCAGGTTGTTCTCGCACTTGCTGACCATGTTGCAATCCGGGGTAGATGACAATGCCATAGTTGATCCATCGTAGATCAAGGCGTTCATGTCAAGCTTGAAAGCATGGATCCAATCGATGGCGCACAGGGATGTACCTTCTTTACCAACGACGATCAGCGGCAACATCTGTGTCAGACCATTACAGGAAACGGCGACAGTGCATTTGCCATTCGTGGGAATGGGCTGTCATCCGTATCCAAAAAGGCGGATGTTGGCCGGTTTCAGTTTCGGCGATCCGATCCTCTCCCAGATGTCCTGACCCACTAGCGACACTAGCTGATGAACTGTATGCACCTACTGAGGGAGCTTCGACGCTCGCTGGCCATTTTGTGCATATCTTTATTCAGCAGCTCGGCCATCTTAGCACACTTCAATGATGCGTCTGATTCCTTGAGAATCGCCTGCTGGATGAATGCATGCCTGCAGCTCATGACCAGTCTATCCCACAACGCATTGTTTTGGCACTTTTCGCAAGCATTGAGCTTTAAAATCACATGCCTTTGCCTTGGTGCAAAGTTCGGCAAGAAATTCGATGATCGATTGCCCTACCTGTTGCACCGTCCGGTAGAAATCAAAGTGAGTTGCGAGGAAATTTCGACTTTCTTCGAAATGCAGCTGCAAAGCCATTGTGATTTCAGCATATGAAACTTCAGTTACTTCTTCTGTAAGTAAATTTTGAAGCAGAGCAAAAGTTTCTGGTGACATCGACGAACACAAGAGAGCCTTCTTTCTCTGGTCAGTCGTAATTGCCATACTTTCAAAATTAAATACGACGACCACCTTTCTCGCTCGGAATCGAAACGATCGAATTGCCGAGACATGTTAGTTTGAGTTCCGTTTTATTTTTGAAACAAAAAATAGGCTCTTATCTGGGTCTTTGGACGCAATCCGAAGAAACCCACTCCTGACTCCACTTTTGTGTTCGTTTTCTTGGTCTGCACAAAACTTGAGGGTCTTTAGTTTACAACAGAAGTCTTTAATGTTTCACTCAATGCTGGCAGCAAGACTAGTCACAATGGCTGCCCAGCATACAGTCTGCTGACAGGATAAACTATATACAAAACATCTCCCTTTGTCCTGTGCAGCGCCACCTGCTGCACGGGAGGAGCAATGGGTCCTCCCACCCCACACAGTCCACCAAACATCACACCTAGTGTCCCCAAAATTGTCCCTAGTGTGTGTAGGATAGTGTTAATGTGTGGGAATTGCTGGTCGATGCAGACTCCGTGGGTCGAAGGGGCTGTCTCCGCGCTGTATCTCTAAACTACTAAACTAAACTAAACTTCAAAAAACTCAATCAAATTGACGAGACCATTCACAATCCATTGTACAAAACCATGCTGATTATCCCTGATCCCTGAGAACACCAGAATGTTCTCTTTGACAGCAAATTAGTGTCTGTGACAATCCCACACATGGTAGCTTGCTTTGTCATGTGTAGTTTTTGAAGATGGCTTCCTTTATGTTCATTTTTCTGAGATATGTTCTGCCCTGAATTGTACCGGCCACTTTATTTTGCAATAAGCTAACATATCTTTCAAATAGACCAAAATAAACTTGCTGGGAACTCAATCAATTCTAGCATTTGTTTTCTTGTGTGTCTCTAGGCTTCAAAGAAAGTGTGGCTTGAGGTTAACCTTTGAGGTCACAGTTTCCTAAAAATGCAGCTTTCAACATTTTTCGGATATTCCAAGAATTACAGGAGAAAGCTAAAGCTCTTTATACGGGTGCTCTGAATCATTAAGATAGACACAAAACATAGAAACATAGAAAGTAGGCCATTCGGCCCTTCGAGCCTGCACCGCCATTCAATATGATAATGGCTGATCATCCAACTCAGTATCCTGTTCCTGCCTTCTCTTCCCTTTAGCCACAAGGGCCACATCTAACTCCCTCTTAAACATAGCCATTGAACTGGCCACAACTACCCTCGGTGCCAGAGAATTCCAGAGATTGACCACTCTCTGTGTGAAAAATATTTTTCTCATCTCAGTCCTAAAGGATTTCCCCCTTATCCTTAAACTGTGACCCTTGGAAAATAAAAAGCTGTAGTAACTCAGTGGGCCAGGCAGCATCTCTGGAGAGAAGGAATGGGTGACGTTTCGGGTCGAGACAACTTCTTCAGACTCTGAATCATTACCTTGTTCAGAAATTTCTACGTGAGGAGTGCCTGTTTCATGGGCACTAGGGGGCACTGTTATTCACAACTGCCCTAAGCTATAACATACGGCATCTTGTCCTGTCTTCCAATGGGTATTAGACGTTCTCCAATGAGCTGCAACAACAACCTCTTGCTCAATGTCAATAAAACCAAGAAAATAATTGCTGACTTCAGGAACAGGAAGTGGGGAGACCACGTGTCAGTTTCATTGCTGAGTCGGCAGTGGAGAGTGTTAGCAGCTTCAAGTTTGTGGAAGTTAACACCTCAGATGACATGACCTTGGCCCAGCACATAGATGTAACCACAAAGAACGCACGTCAGCATCCCCAATCCCCAGGGAAATGTGGTATTTAATCGATTACTCTAATGAACTTCTCCATATGTGCTGCAGAAGGTTTCCTGGCTTGTGGCCTGATGCGGTAATTCCTTACCACAAGAATGCAAGAGGCTGTAGAGCAGTGGTTCCCAACCTTTTTTTGGCCATGCCCCACCTAATCACCTCTAAAATCCTGATGCCCCCCCCCCATGTGGTGATATATAATTCTTATCATTTAAAAAGTGAACTCCGTTTCAGCTGAAGAAGCTTAAAACCTTGGTTTAACCAAGCTTCAAAAGAACATGGCATCCATGAAAAAGAAAAATGAAATAAACAAAAGACAGTTAAAGTTCTGAGCAAGAAATTACTAAAAAATTGTAAAAAAAAAAGAAAAATACATTAGGTGGTATTAAAATAATAATAATGATAAATATGATAATAAAAGAGTATTCACAGGTAATAAAGAGAGAGAAAATTCTGCGACGTGCATGAAGAGCGATGGCGCGGTGATTATGTAATAACTACACAATAAAGACCTTTTTTACCCAAAAAATTATTTACTCAAAATAACATCTGAAACATAAACTACATATGTTTACCTGATGGAAAATCCTAAAAAATACAAATCGAAAATTTGGACCCAGACCTCCTCAGTCACGCTCAATTGCCCCCCTTAAAAATCAAATTGCCCCCCTGTGGGGCGTACGCCCCACGTTGGGAACCACTGCTGTAGAGAGTAGTGGACACAACCTTGTGCCTTTTGCACCTTCCCACCACCAAAAAAATCTATAAGAGGCACTGCCTCAAGAAGGCAGCATCTACCATCAAGGATCGCCCACATCCGGGCCATACCCTCTTCTTGCTGCTATCAGAATATACAGAAGCCTGAAGTTGTTCAGGAACAACGCTAATCGTACGACAATATTTGGCAACACTAATCCTACCACAGCAACGGGAACCATGGGCCACCTCTTGCCGACTACTCTGTCTGGCAATATTATTTTCTCTGTCTTGTACAATATATGTGTAATGTATGTAGGTAGATCATGGGCACACAGAAAAAATAATTAAACCACAAATTAAATCACTTTTTTTATATCTAGATCACAAATATAAGGTATTGGTATTTGTTTATTATTGTCACTTCTACTGAGGTACACACAAAAACTTTAGTTAGACACAAAAAGCTGGAGTAACTCAGCAGATCAGACAGTGTCTCTTGAGGAAAGGAATACATGACATTTCGGGTCAAGACCCTTCTTCAGTT
The DNA here is from genome assembly GCF_028641065.1 of Leucoraja erinaceus. Taxonomy (NCBI): domain Eukaryota; kingdom Metazoa; phylum Chordata; class Chondrichthyes; order Rajiformes; family Rajidae; genus Leucoraja; species Leucoraja erinaceus. The sequence continues at coordinate 46,422,407 of NC_073386.1, forward strand.
CCTTCCGAAGAAAGGTCTCGACCCGAAAAACGGGGGGCAGAGGGGACATGTCCCTCCCCATGTTTTGAGAGGTGGGGGACATCCCCCCCAAGTTTTTGTAATCTGGATTTGAAAACCCGGTGAAATCTCCGCTTTCCGCGAGACAGTGGGGGTGGGACATGATCGAGGGCACCGATTGGACAAGAGAGACGTCGGTCAGCAGGCAATGGGGCGGGACATGATGATTCAGCGAGATGACTGGAGGAGGGAGGAGTGGGGGGGGGGGGGTGGGACTGAGGATAGAGTGCTGTGATTGGAGGAGGAAGACGTGGCACAGACCTGCGCTTCATCCGCAGCCAGGATCGATCCCGGCTGGCTCTCCGGCGCTGTCCAGAGTGCCCCCCCCCCCAGGGTGGCCAGAGAGGTCGGCAGCAAAGATCCTCCGCTATAGGATCTTTGGTCGGGAGTCAGACGGGCACGGTGCCCCCAGGCCCACAGCCAGCGCAGAGAAGCAGCGCTAAACCCAACTCAACTCTGCCTGTCCCACCAGGTGAGCCTACAGCCCTTCCTGGACTTGCAGGAAACATGGCCAGCACGGAGAAGCAGCACTGGTATCCCATCAGTCTAGATAGGACTGAAGTTAACCCGGTGAGACAGGCAGAGTTGAGCTGCATTTAGCGCTGGATTGAGCCTATGAAGCCTCGCGCGCGTGTGTGAGTGTGCGCATGTGCGGGTGGCCGGCAAAAAATTGTTTGCCCCGGTCCCGTGCATGTTTTGATAACAAGTTCCGCTCTTGATTCAACACAGTCAATACATTGTTATGCATGATATCCAGGCAGATCATGAATATAATCAAACCATACATGAGGTCAAGAGACTGGGTGTGACTGGAACATAGTGCAGAATACAGTGCTATAGACTGAGAAAGTGCAGATAAAAACCTCAAAATAAACATTAATTAAACATAATATTTAGAAAAAAGAACAAGACTTTGAGAGTGCAAGAGTGGAAATGTAGTGTTCTGTTCATGACGTGTAGGCCTGAAGCATCCCGATCATCTTCACTTTTAGTTTTAGTTTAGTTTAGAGGTACATTGGGTAACTTTTCCTTTAAGACACACATCAATTCCTGCCTTAGTGAGGATCTGAGTAACCTTACTCTATCGAACTACTTACGTGCACATTAGAGAGCGTACCAGCTAATCGTATTACGGCCTGACTTGATAACTCGAATGCCCCAGAACTAAGAATGCTGGAGAAAGTCAGAGACATTGCATGGTCAATCATGAGTATTGGCCTCCCCACCATGGAAAGGGTCTTCAGGTAACACTGCCTCAAAAACACAGCTAATATTGTGAAAGACTCACACCATCCTGATCGTGCCACCCATCAGGAAGAAGCTACAGAAGCGCAAAAACCACAACTTCCAGGTTCATGAACAGGTTTTTCCCAGAAGCCTGCAGGCTCTTTAACCACACTAAACCAGTTACAACTCAACCTCAGCAGTGCTTTAGTATAGACTTTGGATCCATTATTTACTTTATTTCTGCACTATTCCTGTCTGGTTACCTTCTGCTACTAATTATTAATTTATTGTATTAGTGTATTATTAATTAATGTATATTTATTTGTCGTGCTTTTGTGTCCATGGGCATGCAATGCTGCAGCAACTAACATTTTCATTGTTCTGTCCACCGTACAAATGGGGATGAAACATTCTTGACCCTTGACTAACACATTCAAGACCGGCACATCAAGAAGTGCAAAGTCTAGCAGCATAGAGATAAAATCTAGCAATAAACACGCTCCCATTCTGTGGAAGAATCGTGCCTCTGAGAATGAAAATTAAAATCCTAATTTAGATTTAATGATCCAAGCTGATAAGCTGCAAAGTCTAATAATGAACATTTATGATCGAATTTCTTAAAATATTTTAAACTATTAAAAACTGAAACTTTTTTACAGTGCAACCTGAGAGGCTTTATTAATGTTGAAAGTGGGAAATGTTAGTAGTTCTTTCTATATCTTGGCAACTTTTTCATCAATTTGCCCCACCAAGAAAAAACAAATGAGCTGTTAATTTTGTTTGCCCACGGTCACACAATGGAAGCCATGTTTATCAAGCTAACAAAGGGAACTACATTATCCAACTGCTCCCCTTTGAGGGCACTTTTACTGTAAAATGATACAGCACCACATATCCACAATCCATTATTTTAATGTTATTTCTCAATGGCCTTGTGGAAGTTCCGAGAAGAGGAGTGGCTTTTTGATGTTGATGCCAATGATGCTGTTATAGGCAAATTGTAGTCAGCGAACATATTTTATTGTACCCCAGGCAAGATTGTTCTGATCATTAACCCGGTGAGACAGGCAGAGTTGAGCTGCATTTAGCGCTGGATTGAGCCTATGAAGCCTCGCGCGCGCGTGTGTGCATGTGAGTGTGCGCATGCGCGGGTGGCCGCCAACAAATTGTTTTCCCCGGTCCCGTGCATGTTTTGATAGCAAGTTCCGCTCTTGATCCAACACAGTCAAATACATTGTTATGCATGATATCCAGGCAGATCATGAATATCATCAAACCATACATGAGGTCAAGAGACTGGGTGAAAGGAGAAAGGGAACATAGTGCAGAATACAGTGCTATAGACTGAGAAAGTGCAGATAAAAACCTCAAAATAAACATTAATTAAACATAATATTTAGAAAAAGGAACAAGACTTTGAGAGTGCAAGAGTGGAAATGTAGTGTTCTGTTCATGACGTGTAGGCCTGAAGCATCCCGATCATCTTCACTTTTAGTTTTAGTTTAGTTTAGAGGTACATTGGGTAACTTTTCCTTTAAGACACACATCAATTCCTGCCTTAGTGAGGATCTGAGTAACCTTACTCTATCGAACTACTTACGTGCACATTAGAGAGCGTACTAACTAATCGTATTACGGCCTGACTTGATAACTCGAATGCCCCAGAACTAAGAATGCTGGAGAAAGTCAGAGACATTGCATGGTCAATCATGAGTATTGGCCTCCCCACCATGGGAAGGGTCTTCAGGTAACACTGCCTCAAAAACACAGCTAATATTGTGAAAGACTCACACCATCCTGATCGTGCCACCCATCAGGAAGAAGCTACAGAAGCGCAAAAACCACAACTTCCAGGTTCATGAACAGGTTTTTCCCAGAAGCCTGCAGGCTCTTTAACCACACTAAACCAGTTACAACTCAACCTCAGCAGTGCTTTAGTATAGACTTTGGATCCATTATTTACTTTATTTCTGCACTATTCCTGTCTGGTTACCTTCTGCTACTAATTATTAATTTATTGTATTAGTGTATTATTAATTAATGTATATTTATTTGTCGTGCTTTTGTGTCCATGGGCATGCAATGCTGCAGCAACTAACATTTTCATTGTTCTGTCCACCGTACAAATGGGGATGAAACATTCTTGACCCTTGACTAACACATTCAAGACCGGCACATCAAGAAGTGCAAAGTCTAGCAGCATAGAGATAAAATCTAGCAATAAACACGCTCCCATTCTGTGGAAGAATCGTGCCTCTGAGAATGAAAATTAAAATCCTAATTTAGATTTAATGATCCAAGCTGATAAGCTGCAAAGTCTAATAATGAACATTTATGATCGAATTTCTTAAAATATTTTAAACTATTAAAAACTGAAACTTTTTTACAGTGCAACCTGAGAGGCTTTATTAATGTTGAAAGCGGGAAATGTTAGTAGTTCTTTCTATATCTTGGCAACTTTTTCATCAACTTGCCCCACCAAGAAAAAACAAATGAGCTGTTAATTTTGTTTGCCCACGGTCACACAATGGAAGCCATGTTTATCAAGCTAACAAAGGGAACTACATTATCCAACTGCTCCCCTTTGAGGGCACTTTTACTGTAAAATGATACAGCACCACATATCCACAATCCATTATTTTAATGTTATTTCTCAATGGCCTTGTGGAAGTTCCGAGAAGAGGAGTGGCTTTTTGATGTTGATGCCAATGATGCTGTTATAGGCAAATTGTCGTCAGCGAACATATTTTATTGTACCCCAGGCAAGATTGTTCTGATCCTGACGAGAGGCTGCCCTGGTAAGTTGACATTTCAATTGTAATTTACTGTGATTTCTGAAACCACCTGGAGGGTCCAAATGTACGCTTGGTTACAGATGACCTATCAGGGCCATTATCAGGGCCATTAGTTTAGTTTAGCTTAGTTTAGAGATACAGATTGGCAGGCGCGGAACTCGCTAACAAAATATGGAGGGGACCAGGGGACAGGGACACACACAATTTTTTGGCGGGCGCGCGAGCATGCGCACACTCACACACACGTGCGCGAGGCTTCGGAGGCTTAATCAAGCGCTAAATGCAGCTCAACTCTGCCTTTCTCGCTGGGTTAATCTACAGCCCTGTATGGACTGACGGGACACCAGCGCTGCTTCTCTGCGCTGGCCATATTTTCCGCAAGCCCAGGCAGGTTCACCTGGCGGGACAGGCAGAGTTGAGCTGGGTTTAGCCCATTTTCTCTGCGCTGGCTGTGGGCCCGCATGTGTGTCAGACTCCCGACCTCTCTGGGCCCGCAAACACTCGGGTGGGATGGGACAGCGCCGGAGAGCCGGCCGGGATCGATCCTGGCTGCGGATGATTGGTGCAGGTCTGTGCCACGTCTCCCTCCTCCAATCATCGCACTGAATCATCATGTCCCATGTCCCCCATTGCCTGCTGACCGACTTCTCTTCGTCCAATTAGCGTCCTCGATCAGCAGTCCCACCCCCACTGTCTCGAGGAAAGCGGAGATTTTAAAATCCGGATGACAAAAGCTTGGGGGGGGGGATGTCCCCCACCTCTCAAAACATGGGGGGGGGGGTCACCTGTCCCCTCTTTCCCCCCCCCCCCCCCCCCCCGCCCCTACAGATTGGGAGGAAACCCTTCAGCCCACCAAGTCCACACTGACCCATAATCACCTGTACACTAGTTCTACGCTGTACATTAGGGACAATTTGCAGAAGCCAATTAACCTACAAACCTGCATGTCTTTGGAATGTGGGAGGAAACCAGAGCACCTGGAGAAATTTCACGTGGTCACAGGGAAAATGTACAAACTCCATACAGACAGCAACCGTAGTCAGGATCAAACCTGGATCTCTAGCGCTGGAATGGTAACGACTCCACCACTGCGCAACCGTACCACCCTGTTGAATAGCTATGTTGAGTAGCTGGAGCTATATCAACAACCAAAATGAGGTCCCTTTGCATTTGCCTGCTACATGTTGGTATTTCCAAGAGGACTCTCTTGAACTTCTACAGGTGTACAATAGTGAGCATATTGACTGGTTGCATCATGGCCTCATTCGGCAACTTGAACGCCCAGCAGCGAAGAAGTCTGCAAAAAGTGGGGAACACTGTCCAGTCCATCACAGGTACTGACCTCCCCACCATCGATAGGATTTACAGGAATGGCTTCCTCAAAAAGGCAGCCAGCATCATCAGAGGCCACACTCTCATTTCACCCCTGCCATTGGCAAGAAGATATAGGAGCCTGAACACGATAACGTTCAAATGCAAGAACTGCTTCTTCCCTACAGCCATCAGGCTATTAAACAATCCAACCTCGAAATGAGCTCCTAACTATATATATATATAGTACTCTGTAAACAATATATATATATATATATATATATATATATATATGGCACACTTTATTTCTGTTTATTATATTGTTTACAGAGTACTATGTTTATATATTCTATTGTGCTGCTGCAAGTAAGAATTTCATTGTTCTATCTGGAATATGTGTCAATGAAACACTTCTGATTGTTGACTCTCTTGACATTAATGACAACTGCACTATTCTTCAGCCCATTAGATATTAACTACCATAAAGCAAGAAATATTACCCATATCAGGTTGATTTTTCAAATATAGTAAACCCTCGTTTTAACAGATCTTTTTATACCATATTTCAGTTATAGTAGTCCGAATCTGGTTCCAGCTCACTGAAACCTGTAGAAAATTTATGACATTCAGGAAATAACTTCTCCTTAGCCATTATTGTAGGTATGTTACAAAACCTACCTGAATCGTGGCTGAGCATCTGCCCTACCCCGTGTGCGCGATTTTGGCGCTGTTTAGAGGGGGCGGGTTTAAAACGCGATTTTTACTGGGCTGTTGCAATCGAAAATGTTCAGCCTAGTAAATCATTAACGGAAAATCGCTGAAAGACCCCGTCGCAAAAGGTATTATTAGTTTTTATGGCCTTGTATAATAGTTATAGTAGTTTAAAAATCACTCTCTCAATCCGCAACCTCTCGCAGCCCCAGGGTTTTATAAAGCAAACAATTAAAGGTATGTACCTTATTTTTACATTAAATGGGGCTTGTAAATAACCCTGTAAATAAAGTTTTCTATAGCGAGTAGTTCATTTTGGGCTCTTTATATCCCGCAGTATTTTTCTGGGCACTTGAGGGCACAAATCCAGCGCAATGTGAACGTTCTAAACCAGCGCATTCACAGGAACCCACTAGAAAGCTGATTTAAATTGGCTTTAATTTACAGCAATTGAACATTAAATTCCTTCCATTTGGCCTATAAATTGATGTAAATGAGATTTAAAAATCATGTTTTATTGTGAATTATTTGTGAATATTATTTGGACACTTGGGCTATTTAAAAATGTTAATCATTTATTAAGAAATGGATAGATGTTTAGATCTAGTAATTGAAGTTTGAAATTAGCTACAATTGGGTAACTAACTAATTATATGCTTTAATTTCAGGTCATCCAAGTAAGATTATTTTATATTTGTTTCAGAATGCTTCAATCTATGATAACTGAAAATTTCATTCAGTTCTCTTAATTTTTAAGAAGGTTATGGGCTTTTGACTGTCCACGATCACAGCTTTTTTGTTATGTCCATAGAAAATCAATAGGGAACAAGATGCTAATTTCCGAGTATGAAAATGGCCATAACTGTTTTATTACTTGAGATATGAAAGTGAATTAGGTGTCAAATTAAACTTATTGTTATGCTTTATCTGATGGGATAAATTGCAGACTTGATTTTTTAAATCTCAAAATTTTGTAACATTGCTAATTATTGTATTCCCTAAAATTGAGCTAGTAGTTATATGCCGTTCTGGTCACCCCATTACAGAAATGATGTGGAGGCTTTGAATAGACTGCAAAAGAGGTCTACCAGAATGATGCCTGGATTAGGAGGTATTAGTTGCAGGAAAAGATAGGACAGACTTGGATTATTTTCTCTGGCACAGCAGAGGCGCTGGTTAGTGTATATGTGTGTGTGACGCTGCAGCCCCCCCCCCCACGCACACACACACACACACACACACACACACACACACACACACACACACACACACACACACACACACACACACGGGTCCTCCTTGGTCTAGTAACTATATAAAATTATGAGAGGCATAGATGGAATAGATAGAACATTTTTCTCAGGATTGAAACATCAAATACTAGAGGGCATAGGTTTAAAGTGATGGGCAAAGTTTAAAGGAGATGCTTGGGGCAACTTTATTTTTACATGGTGGATGGTGAGGTGCAATAGTGACAATTTAAGAGACTTTAGAATTGACATATGGATATGCAGGGAATGGAGGAATATGGATTATCTGCAGACAGATAAGAGTTAGCCTAGCTATGATGTTTAGCATAGACATTGTGGACCGATGAGGCTTGTTGTTGCGCTGTACCATTCCATCTTCTTTGTTTGTCTCCAGTTTTGTAGTTAGATTTTCACTGCTCCTGGGTTATTTTCACTACACTCACATAGCACCCACTCTCACTCTTTCACTTTCCTTGTTTCATCCTTGTCACCTTCAAACATAGTAGCACTAGGATCAGATCTGGCGCCAGTAAATGTAATGAAGACCATAACCCAATAGACTGTTGGAAAAATATTTCTAGCTTATTCGAAGGAAAAACTGAAGTCAATTAACTGACAAATCTGTACATGTTTGGAGTGGGGGAGGAAACGGGAGCATCTGGGGAAAACTCGCGTGGCCACAGGAAGAACAAAAGTTCAAAGGTTCAAGGTTCATTTATTGTCACGTACAAACTCCGTACAAACAGCAGCCATAGTCAGAATCAAACCCTGGTCTCTGCTGCTTTAAGGCAGCAACTCTACTGTTGAGCCACTGTGCCGCTCCATTTTTATGTTTTCAATTTTTATGTTTTCCCATTGTTGAATGATGAATGATGAATGAATGAATGAATGAATGAATGAATGAATGAAAACTTTATTGTCATTCAGATATACACCTAGACACAGTGCACCTTGAATGAAATTTCGTTGCATTTTACTCTCCAAAATCAGTTAATAGTTAAAAAGTTCCAGGTGCGTCCATAAAAATGCCTCATTCTGTAAAATAAATATATATAAAAAAGTTTTTAAAAAGTGACGATATTTAAAAAGGTCTAGCCTCGGTTTTTTTGATTGTTCAGTAATCTTATGGCCTGGGGGATGAAGCTGTTGCAGAACCTGGTTGTCCTGCTCTTCATGCTGCGGTACCTCCTCCCAGAGTTAAGCAGTATGAACAGTCCAAATTGTGGGTGTGTGGGGGCTCTGATAATGCCCTTAGCTCTAATCAGACAGCGCTTGTACCCCATGTCCATGATGGAAGGAAGAGAAGTCCCAATGATTTTTTCCGCTGTCCTCACCACTCTCTGAAGGAACACACTCCTGTGTGTTATTGGGCAGCTTTCCTTTCATGGGTTTCCTGTCACCTGTACCATATGCGGTCCGGAAATTCATGACCTGAATATGATCTGAGGTTCAGTCATCTGATCACATTGATGGGACCTCGGGAAATAATTGTTCTTTGATCCATTCATTCGCTTTCTCCGCTTGCTGCTTTCATTATTATCCGGTAACCTAAATGTATTGCCTCAATGTAACTTTGAGCACTTTTCCTTTCAAATTTCATCTTTTGTCTGCCCTCATTCATACGCACTATCTGATTACTCCACCTTCTCTCTCATATCCACATGCTGGTGAAATGGTGACTCAGTCTAATCACCGGAATCTTCAGATAAAGCAAACCAAAAAGATTTTTCCCTCCTACACTCATTGTATCCTTAGATACTGTACCTTCTGGCATTTGAAACCTAAAATGATGCCATCATCTAATTACCTCTTTATTTCCTTCTGTCTCAGATCTCCTCCCTGCCCCATTCATAAAAAGGAAATGATATCACCCTTTTATTCACTGTGGTTGAATTGACTTTCCCATCTCTTTTTGGCAGTAAGCAGTACATTTTTAACCTATACTAGACTAAGTAGAACCCGTTGGGTCCCAGCATCACATGGGAGAGTTCCCCCAACGCAATATTCCACCTCTCCACCAATCCCAATATTGGTGGCCAGTGGGGGGGGGGTCTTTCTGGAGCGCTAGTATGGGTGTTGTGCGCTGAAGGGATTGGTTTCCAGAGGGCTAGTATGGACATTGTGGGTAGAATGGATTAATGGGCTGGGGACTCAGTCACTCAAGCCTGTTGTGTTGGCAGTTCACTCACTCACGGCTGGTGGGCTCGCAGTTGACTCACGGCTATTCCTTGAAATTCCATTTCAAGCAGGGTGCAAGGGCACCAAATTCAAGTGCAGTTTCATACCATTTCAAGCAGGGTGCAAGGTCACTAAAGACAGTGAGTTGTGACCTTTCCCTCCCCCATCTTGCAAAGACTGAGCCACGGCCACACATCCGGGATTTATAGTCCCTCCCCCCTCCCACCAGAAGGGGAGTGGCCTTCATGACAGGAGAGAGAATCTCAACATTTTTTAAACACTAATAACTCTTTTATTTTTTATCAATGGGAAAAACCCTCGGCACCTGATGAGCGGAGAGGGACTCTGAGTAAGATGGCCAAAAATCACAGCCGTACGTGGCAGTGTTTTTTCTAAAATAAATATAAAGCGCAAACAGGAAGTGGTCAAGATTGTACTTTTAATTATATAGAAGGCAAGGCAGCTCTAATTAGGCAAGGCAGCTCTAATTAGGCAAGGCAGCTCGCTTTAGCATTTTCAAAGCCAAAGGCAAGGCAGCACGCTTTAGCTCTTTCAAAACCAAAGGCAAGGCATCTCACTTTAGCACTTTCAAAAGCAAAGGCAAGGCAGCTCACTTTAGCACTTTCAAAACCAAAGGCAATACAGCTTGCTTTAGTACTTTCAAAACCAAAACACACTTTTGCATTTTCAAACTACATTTTCAAACCACATTAAGGGCACAGACTGGACAGTAAAACCACTCACAGTTAAGTAGACATGTGTTCGGTGTTATTCACAGCTCAGACTGAGAATTGTGACCTCTCACTCCTCCATCTTGCAGCGAACTGAGGCACCTCCACACTTCCGGGTTTTATAGTCCCTCTGAAGGGGCGTGGCCTTCAGGAGAGAGAATGTCAGCATTTTTTAAACACTAATAACTCTTTTATTTTTAATCGATTGGAAAAATCCTCTTGCCCTGTGCAGCAGGGGTGGACTCTGAGGAAAATGGCCAAAAATCACAGCCATAAGTGGCAGCATTTTTTCTAAAATCAATATACAGAACAACAGGAAGTACTCAAGTTCAGACTTTTAGTAATATAGATATTTTATAGATTGCATCAGCTCTAACTCTGTTTCTCCTTGAGATGCACATTTGTATTTTCCCCTTGTTTGTCATTTGGTAAAACTCAATTTTGTTGGTGGGTGAGTGTATAATTTTGTTGAGGAAAGGACACCTAGAAGCAAGGGCTGTGATGAGATTCTTCTGTCTCTGCCGAGGTTGAATTTGACCCACTTCACTCTCATGGGTGCTACCTTAGAGGAACAGTTATTATGATTATACATGCATAATTGGTCATCCATTTATTTGAGGTTAACCAGTACTTCTAATATTTTTATTTAGTTTAGTTTTGTTTAGAGATACAACATCCATGCCAGCCAGTGGTCCCCATATACTAGTTCTATCCTACACACTATCCAGAAGCCAAGTAACCTACAAACATGCACATCTTTGGAATGTGGGAGGAAACCAGAGCATCTGGAAAAACCCAAGCAGTCACAGGGAGAAAGTGCAAACTCCGTACAGACAGCCCCTATAGTCAAGATCAACCCTGGGTCTATAGCGCTGTAAGACAGCAACTCTACCATGCCACCCACCGTGTGTTTAACTCAGAAAAAAACCCAATTTGTTTAGTTTTAGTTTTTACATATTACATAAAAACTCAACCCACTGAAGGATAAACAATCATTTGGCCCGTGAGCATTGCACTCGTAAAAGACCATATACATTCCACCCAATTCTGAACTTGTAAGTACTAACTCTTAACTCTGCCGAGCGAAGGTTCAAACTAGGGAATCAATGATAGCCCAAATATCAAGATATCTATCCAGTCTTCTGAAAATGCAACTGTCCATAGTGGACTGCACATTAGCACAGATATTATAATATTCCATGGCACATTTGATGCTTTAAAAAGGAAACCCAACATTTTCCAATCTTTTATTTTCAGTCTTTCTGTGTTCCTATTCTGTTTGTTCTTGTGATTTGTTTTTAACCTTTCCTGGAATTCTTCAATCTGCTGCCGTGTTTGCATAAGGAAGTTAATATTCAGTAACTGACATAGTGACAAATTAGGAACAATATCTCTTGGCAAAACTAGTCCTTACATTTCCACCAATTGTTCGTTATTTGCATCCATTGCGTGTGGATCTTAATCCACTTCCCAGCAAGTTAACACTTAGTTTAGTTTAGTTTAGAGATACAGCGCAGAAACAGGCCCTTCAGCGTCACCGAGACCGCACTGACCAGCGATTCCCGCAGATTAACACTATCCTACTACTAGGGACAATTTTACACATACACCAATCCAATTAACCTACGTACCCCATACGTCTTTGTAGTGTGTGAGGAAACCGAAGATCTCACACTTGTTTTCATTTTTTACCAGGTGCACCGTGACATTTTTATGGAACTGTTTGCAGGACTTATCCAATCTGTTACCATTATCAGGGTGTGTTTCATAACATAATCATACATACTGATTTACTTACATTTATGGGCAAGAGATGGATATCATATCCATTCAATGGATATTGTAATTGGAACCTCATGATGCTCAGCAATCCACAATAGATGCCCATTATTGTGTGAGTTATTCATTAACAAATGTAGATTATGAGTATTAAATGCAATATAGAAACATCGAAACATGGAAATAGGTGCAGGAGTAGGCCATTTGGCCCTTCGAGCCTGCACCGCCAACAGTGCCATTCAATATGATCATGGCTGATCATACAAAATCAGTATCCCATTCCTGCTTTCTCTCCATAATCTCTTGATTCCATTAGCCCTAAGAGCTACACCTAACTCTCTTGAATACATCAATAATCAAAATGATGTGATAATAATTGTTATTCGTTATGATGGTAAAGTACTGCAGGTTCTGGAAGTCTGAAATAAAGCTATCTAAATACCTCAGGGCTTCCCCCATCACCTTTTACCAACCCCATACCTGTAGCTTCTACCTCCTTAACAATATCAGCAATTCCATCATTACACCTCATTCGTACATTTACGATATGATCCACATATACGGCTGTTCCAAAACTCTCCACCATTGTAGGAAGGGACTGCAGACACTGATTTAAACCAAAGATAGACACAAAATGCTGGAGTAACACAGTAGGTCAGGCAGAGATAGAAACATAGAAACATAGAAAATAGGCGCAGGAGTAGGCCATTCGGTCCTTCGAGCCTGCACCGCCATTCAATATGATCATGGCTGATCATCCAACTCAGTATGCTGTACCTGCCTTCTCTCCATACCCCCTGATCCCTTTAGCCACAAGGGCCACATCTAACTCCCTCTTAAATATAGCCAATGAACTGGCCTCAACTACCATCTGTGGCAGAGAATTCCACAGATTCACCACTCTCTGTGGGAAAAATGATTTTCTCATCTCGTCCTAAAAGACTTCCCCCTTATCCTTAAACTGTGACCCCTTGTTCTGGACTTCCCCAACATCGGGAACAATCTTCTTGCATCTAGCCTGTCCAACCCCTTAAGAATTTTGTAAGTTTCTATAAGATCCCCCCCTCACTCTTCTAAATTCTAATGAGTACAAGCCGAGTCTATCCAGTCTTTCTTCATATGAAAGTCCTGGCATCCCAGGAATCAGTCCGGTGAACCTTATGATTATGTGAAATACCTTTTTCTCTGTTGAATTGTCTAATCTGATGTTAGCTTTATAACTTTTCCTGTTTTTGGTTCCTTTTTTAAGCATAACTGATGTAGGAATAGAAGGGTTAAACGCATAGGTGACAATTCGGGTAGAGACCCTTCTTCAATCCTGACTCTCAGTCTGATGATGGGTCTCGACGAAAAACATCAACTATTCCTTTGCTCCAGAGATGCTGCCTGACCTGCTGAGTTACTACAGCTTTTTGAGTCTAAGCCAACGGAACATAGAAAGGATTGGACAAAAGCAAAGCAAAAGTGGCGTGTGGAAGAACAATTTTATGCAAAGAATGATTGGAGTGTGGCGGTCCCTGGGGGGTAGGCCACTCCTTGGATCATCCCCCTCGCCGATTGAGGGACAGGGGCGTTGGTCTGCCACGGGGTTTCCTGACGATACTCCCTAGGGGTTCTGACAAGGGTGTTGTGGTGTGTGCTCTGACTGTTGGAATTAAAAAGCTTCTTTTGAATCCGCCTGGCGTCTGGTCTTTTCCTGACCTTGACCAGGCCACTACAGGAGTCTGTAATGTATTGCACCGGCCAGTAGTGAAGGCAGATTCAATTGTTGTGTCCAAAAAGAGCTGGATAATTATCAGAAATTAGTTCAGCCATTTGGCCCATTGGGTCTGGAGCGAGCTGGATTGCTCTTGAAAGAGCCTGAATAGACGCAACGGGCCAAATGGCTTCCTTTCATGCATGAACCTATGGGAGATTGTGTGAAATACCTTTTTCTCTGTGGAATTGTCTAATCTGAGGTTAGCTTTATAACTTTTCCTGTTTTTGGTTCCTTTTTTAAGCATAACTGTGTACCACTTGCCTGCCAAAATGGAATTCAGTAAACCAGTTACATGTCAATTGTGAAATTGAAATAATCCGGCTCCAATACAATACAAAAGTGTTGTAGGGAGTTAAACAACAGCTACATTGTTAACTAGAATTTAATCTGCCTTCTAAATGAATTGTGTGAACTGGTTACATCACCAACAAACATGTTTATAAATATTTTTTATCAGTGTGGATTCCAATATCTTCTTGTAAGTATGTGGGTGAAGCCTTTCCAAAGAAACATTTGTTGGAGTGGACTTATCAACAACCAACATCCCCGATTATGAACAAGAGCAGAAGCTGAAAACATCGATAAAGTTTGTCAGTGTCTGAGAGAAGAACAGAAATGTTTCAAGATGTACCTTCTTCAAAAATGAGATATCGGAAATGAACATGTGGTACAAAAGAACAATCATAAAAAAAGAAAATGGAAATTGAAATGAAACAGAAAAGCACAAAGAGAGAGTCACCCATTCCTTCTCTCCAGAGATGCTGGCCAGTCCCGCTGATTTACTCCAGCATTTTGTGTCTATCTTCGATTTTGACCAGCATCAGCAGCTCTTTCTGACACGTGGTCGATTTATTGTTAGATAAAGTACTGTTAACCCAGTTACGTCATGGAAAGGCACATTGGCGCAGAGATAGGGTTGCAACCCTGCACGGCCAGAGATCTGCGTTCGATCCTGACCATGGGTGCTTACATCCTTGGCCAGTACTGACACAAACAGGAAAGGCTGGTTGTCTGAAACTATTGGCTGTAATAGAGACCTTGCGGCTGCAACGTCCCTGGAGCGGAGATGAAGTGCTTGTCCTTTTCATGACTCCGTTTCCAAAATCATTAAATAAAGTGTTGGTTATAAGGAGGTTAGAGGTGGTATGCCGGTGGGACATGTGGTATGGATTAATGGGTTTAAATTGTGATGATCTCCTGCTCTCACTTAGCCAATAGGTAGGTCGGGAACCAAGAGTGTTTTATTGTCCTATGTCCCAGATAGAACAATTAAATCCTTAATTGCAACAGCACAACAGAATGAGTAAACAGTCTAATATTTATATACTGTATATTGCCTCTAGTCAAATCAATAAATCCATTGAAGACATTGAACAGATACACTTCTTAGAACTTACAGGTCCTGGCAGCAGCACAAAATTCCACTATAATAGAGTGAGTGATATAGTGTGCAAACAAGCCCTTTGCCCAACTTGCCCACACTGGCCAATGTGTCCCAGCTGCGCTAGTCCCACCTGCGCAGGTTTGGCCCATATCCCTCCAAACCTGTCCTATCCATGAACCCGTCTAACTGTTTCTTAAACGCTGGGATAGTTCCAGCCTCAACTACCTCCTCTGGCAGCTTGTTCCATACATCCACCACCCTTTGTGTGAAAAAGTTCCCCCTCAGGTTCCTATTAAATATTTTCCCCTTCACCTTAATCCGGTGTTCTCTGGTCCTCGATTCACCTGCTCTGGGCAAGAGACTCTGTGCATTTACCCGATCTATTTTTCTCATGATCTTATACACCTCTTTAAGATCACCCTTCATCCTCCTGAGCTCCAAGGAATGGAGTCCCAGCCCACTCAACCTCACTCTATGGTCCTGGTAACATCCTCCTAAATCTTCTCTGCACCCTTTCCAGCTTGACAACATCTTTCCTATAACATGGCGCCCAGAACTGATCACAATGCGGCCTCACCAACACATACAACTGCAACATGACCTCCTAACAACCGAAATGTCACCCATTCCTTCTCTCCAGAGATGCTGCCTGTCCCGCTGAGTTACTCCAGCATTTTGTGTCTAGCATACTCAATACTCTGACTGATGAAGGCCAATGTGCCAAAAGCCTTTTTGACCACCCAATCCACCAGCTACTCCACCTTCAAGGAACCATGCACCTGCATTCCTAGATCCCTCTGCACTGTCATTAAATCTTGAGCACTTTTATGACATGGGATGGAATGTGTTGGGAGCACAAAACTAGAATTTTAGACACTTTGGTTGCAGTAAGGACTACAGGTTTTGTGGTTATAAATATTTTGAATTTAGCTTATTATATATTATCTGTGCTTATTGCATTTATAGTGTAATGCAGCTGCGAGTAAGAATTTCATTCTTCTTTTGAGATACATATGACAATTACGTTTGACTCTCTTGACTCTTGACATTTATAAAAATCCAAACAAATTTTCCATGCAGACTTAGATGTGAAGAAAGCATCAAACTGTTGGTCCCACCATGGATCTAACGTGGTTTAAACATTTGCTGCACTCCTCTCTTTTTTTTTTCCGATGATGATGTTTTGCTCAGGAGAGCACTAACAAAATATGAAAGCTGAGGTGCTAACTAAATGTGATTTTGCACATGGAGCTGCCAAGCACTGACTGTTGCAATTTCTGTGTTGATCTTGCTGGCACAACAGTTTCAGGTCAGGAAATGCTTGCTCAGGAGGACTGAGTTCGAAAGGCAAAATGGGAAATCAACATGCAAACTAAGCCAAGATACATGGAAATGCAGATGCTGGTTTAAAACCCCCCAAGAAGTGCTGGAAGTCTGTGTACCACGTGTACATGGAGTGCGTGAGGCTGCAGCCACTGTTCGAATATCTAAAGGGGCTGCTCCTTGCCTTCTGGCTGCATTTTTCACCCGCCATCCTCATCTTTGGACACCCTGTGCGTAGGGGAGAGGGTAGGGCTGAAGATGTCCTGGTTGTGTTGCTCCTGGGCCTGGCCAAGCTGGCCATCCGCGAGTCACGGTGCCAGATGGCGGAGGGCTCTACCCGAGCCGGCTGCCTGCCCCTTTTCCGGGGTTACGTCCGTGCCCGGGTGGGATTAGAAAGGGAATACGCCCTGTCTGTGGGCACCCTGAGGGAGTTCCGGGACCGCTGGGCTCCGCAGGGTGTTGAATGTATCCTCAATAAGGATTGTATCATAATTGTATAATAGTTTATTATGGATATATGTTTGTATTGTGTTTATGGTGGTGGGTTCTGGCTTGTTTTATTGTAGTGTAAATATTATTTTTTAATAATTTAATAAATATTTTGTAAAAAAAAAAAAAGAACTACTGGAATAACTCAGTGGGTCAGACTGGAAGAAATAAAACTGTCTCAGAAAGAGCTTTCTCACAATTGTGCACGTTTTTGCATGAAGCTAACAGCTATTTGGTGAAGATAGACACAAAAAGCTGGAGTAACTCAACGGGAAGGCAACATCTCCGGAGAGAAGGAATGCGTGACGTTTCGGGTCGAGACCCTTCTTCAAATGGGTGACGTTTTGGGTCGAGATGGGGCTTTCCACACTTCTGAAGCAGACATGAATGTGTTTTATATTATTTACGGTGGCATTTAATGACGCTCAATTTTTATTTTTAAAATTGGCTGTAAAATAAGTTTTACATTTTTACTTTCATTAAAAATTCCCAAACTCACATTTTTTTTCAATCCTTCAGGAAATGGAGAGTTTTGGATGTAGCCCAGTTCATCACACAAACCAGACTCTGTCTACACTTCATGTTGCCTTGGGAAAGAAGCCAACAGAATTTGTGGAATTCCCTGCCACAGAGGGCAGTGGAGGCCAAGTCACTGGATGGATTTAAGAGAGAGTTAGATAGAGCTCTATGTGGAATCAACGGATATGGGGAGAAGGCAGGCACGGGTTATTGATTGGAGCCGATCAGCCATGATCACAATGAATGGTGGTGCTGGCTCGAAGGGCCGAATGGCCTCCTGTACCTATTTTCTATGTTTCTATAATCAACTACCTTTCTCACCTTCCCTCGTTTTCCTTCTCCTCTAGGGCAGAAGATGCTAAACCTTGAAAGCACGTACCACCAGACTCAGGAACAGCTTCTTGCCCTCTGATATCAGGCCCCTGAACGGTCCACTCATAAGCTAGGGTTTAGACCCGATCTTCCAATGTACCTTATTGCATACAGTGGACCTTTTCTCCAGCATTGTTATAGCATGAAGCTTTAAACTATATTCTGTATCTGGTATTTTTCTCTGCTGTACTATGGCTTGATTGTAGCACGATCTGATTTAATTGGATCGCACACAAACAAAAGCTTTGAATTGCACCTCAGTGCACGTGACAATAAGAAATTCATACCAATACTTTACTTACCTATTCCTGTATTTTCCCTGGGCCTCTGAAATCCTCTATTACTCTCTGCATAAATCAGCATACATCCTTGTACTTACTTTCTCCAATGTTAAACGGGATCATTGCCCCCCTGCCCTGATGCTCTGAATGCACCACATAAAGAGACATATTACTGTGTAGATGATAACATGACACATGCACCAGAAGAGATGCAGCTCATGCTGGTCATGCATCATTCATGCATCTCTGAGTGGTTTGGGATCATCAGAATGCATGTGGAAGATACATAAGAAATAGAAACAGAAGCAGATCATTCAAGCCCTCAAATCTGATCAGCTCTTCAATAAGATCATAGCTGATCTTTTACCTCAGTGTGAGCACCCTGCACTGACTTAGTATCCCTGGAATCCCTTAATATCTAATAATCTGTCCATCTTCCTGAAAAAGGTCTTTTCCTGTACTCGAGATGAACTCGAAGTGGCCATGGATGGAGGGAGAGGGATGGGGGGGGGGGTGGGGTGGGGGGGGGGGGGGGGGGGGGGGGGGGGGGTGGGGGGGGGGGGGGGGGGGGGGGGGGGGGGGGGGGGGAGGGGGGGGTGGGGGGGGGGGGGGGGGGGGTGAGGGGGGGGGGGAGGGGGGGGGGGGGGGGGGGTGAGGGGGGGGGGGGGGAGAGGGGGGGGGGGAGTGAGAGGGGGGAGGGAGAGGGGGGGGGGGAAGGGGTCATGAATTTTCTTCACTGTCATATAAAGAGGAATAGCTCAAGAGGGCTCCAGTAGTTTCTTGACGAACAGCATCCGTGTGTAACCTACAGATGAAGCAACAACAGGCTGCTTTCACAATATGGTGTGCTACCAGTAAATGCTCACCACAACAAATGAGAAGGAAGGGAAGCACATGCACCTTCCGGAACTCTCCGTTTGCACAAACTGTGTTTCTCCACTTTCTGCACAGAACTAATCTGACCGATTGGGATCTAGGTTGTGCCTGGGTAACAAACAGACTCTTTTTCTACAGATGTCCGTCCATGAATCGATTGTGTCCATACATCAGAAACTACACAAAAATCATTCGGCATGGTAACCATACCGCCACAGTTGTACAATCTCTCCACTAGTATTTCTTCATTTTGTTTAGGTCTAACATGCTTTTGAGACTGCTGTAGACCATTCTCTTTCAAGCCCTTGCCTCTACTAGACGTACAAATGGCAGATTCTAACGTGTTACTTTTTCACTTGAAACCTTCAGCTGAGGAATTGTCTACGAATATGTCCTTAACTCATGGGTTCAGAAATAAAACAAGAATATAAATGTTTATTCCAGGGAGGGAATAAACATTGTGGTCTTTGATGGCAACTGAATGAGTAATCCCGATATATGATTGTATAATTTGGCAAGGAGACATAATTGGGTTTTGGAACCTGCCTTTCTGCTGTTCCCAGTAACGATGCATTTGCAGAGACTTTGAACCCAATGTTGTAAAATCATTAGATCAGTTTTCTAGTTGATATAGACCGGTGATTTGCTTAATAAAATCATAAGATAGGAGTAGAATTAGGCGATTTGGCCCATCAAGTCTACTGCACCATTTAACCATGGCTGATCTATCTCTCCCTCTTAACTCCATTCCGCTGCCTTCTCCACATAACCTCTGACACCCGTACGTGTAGCTTCGCTGGTTGCATCTAATTGATGACTTGTTTATCAGGGGTTACAAACATCTCCCCGTTGTGAATTGTTTCTTTCTTCTGATTTGGCACGTCTGACACTGACTGAATGTTCTAACCGTCAGCCGTGCAGCCAATAGACTGCTTCACAAATCACTGATTATGAATTCTAAACAAGAGGGTTTCGGAAATGCAAAATTCCTTTCCAAATATTTATAGAATACCGGAGACTCAAGCATAAATTTGACCTTGTATCACATCTGGTCAGTGGCTTTTGCAAGCTGCACTGTGAAAGCTTCAACCATTTATGGTGAAGATTTTCAACGCATGTACTGCATGGGTACGGCACGGCACTTCACTTGGCCTTGTGGATTCACTGATGGAGCAGTGGGAGATGATACTTCTCCAACTTGACAAGGTGGGGAGTGGGTGGGGAACCGGGGGCAGACAACTTATTGACATGAACCGTGAGCTGCACAACTCTGGCTGTGATACCGAGAAGAGCGGCAGGAGGTTCCTGTAAGTGTAATGGCAGCAGTTCTCCCCGACTGGGCACCTCGCAGTGAATGGACGAGCAATCTGGTGCCTCGTTCCATCTCCGCCCTGTCTCTGATTGCTGGTTTGCAACCAGGAGCATTACACCATAAAATTAACACTGTATCCTTCTAGATCCTTATGCCCCTGTCCCACTTAGGAAACCTGAACGGAAACCTTTGGAGACTTTGCGCCCCACCCAAGGTTTCCGTGCGGTTCCCAGGAGGTTTTTGTCAGTCTCCCTACCTGCTTCCACTACCTGCAACCTCCGGCAACCACCTGCAACCTCCGGGAACTGCACGGAAACCTTGGGGGACGCAAAGTCTCCAGAGGTTTCCGTTCAGGTTTCCTAAGTGGGACAGGGGCATGAATGCTAAATGTAATCCCAGTCCAGCCTTAGGATATAGGATATAGGATATAGGATATAGGATATAGGATACAGCCTTAACATAGGATTGTGCTATATGACTCCATAAAACAACTGAATGCTTTACATGTGGCCTTTAGCAAACAAATACAGGATATCCTTACACTGTCTGACCCATTATGGCTGCAGAGCTGTGTATCAGCTTGTATTTCCAAAAGCCTCTTGTTTAGAATTCAGACTCAGTATTTTCTAAAGAATTAGTGGCAGACTTCTCTGACTAATGTGATTTTAAGCTTCAAATCTACTTTTTTTCTGATCCCCACATGGGTCTTGACCTGAGAAGTCACCTATTTCTTTTCTCCAGAGATGCTGTATGACCCGCTGAATTACTCCAGCTTTTTGTCTCTATCTTTGATTCATCTATATAATTAATTTGAACAAGAGCAGCACACAGCCCAAATATGGGCTGCTAAAAATACCGACAGGTCCCTCATAGCAGCTCTAACTATTTGAAATTCCAGATGCACTCCATTGCCAGACTGGCAGCTTTCTTGCTAACTTTCCCGTTCAAGGCCCAATCCAGCATTTGAATACAGGATCTAAATTCACAATTCAGTACGGCAATGAGAGATTACTGCAGCCTACCGACATCCGGCTAG
Source organism: Leucoraja erinaceus (assembly GCF_028641065.1). NCBI lineage: Eukaryota > Metazoa > Chordata > Chondrichthyes > Rajiformes > Rajidae > Leucoraja > Leucoraja erinaceus. The sequence continues at coordinate 46,443,797 of NC_073386.1, forward strand.
GTTGTTAAACTAACATTCCTTCTACATCTCAGGTGATTGTAAAAGATCACATGTCAAAAATCAAGAAAGAGTAAAATAAGATAGACACACAAAGCTGGAGTAACTCAGCGGGACAGGCAGCATCTCTGGAGAGAAGGAATGGGTGATGTTTCGGATAGAGACCCTTCTTCAGCTCTCGACCCAAAACGTCATCCATTCCTTCTCTCCAGAGATGCTGCCTGTCCCGCTGAGATACTCCAGTTTTTGTGTCTATCTTCGGTTTAAACCAGCATCTGCAGTTCCTTAGTAAACAAGAGTGAAAGACGTGTGGACTCGAGCCAAAATTCCCCTTTTATGAATACCATCAAAACATATAATGATTTGCTGCTCGTGGCACTTTGTTTTGAACAAATTAGCTACAAGTTTACTACAGGACAACTGTGGCTGCACAGTCAGCAGTTGGTGAGCTGGTTTCTTCTGAAAATGTGCTCTATCGATGCAACTTTGTTCTTCTTTCACTTCTTGTTGAAGTGTTTAATTTATTATATATTTAGATGCTGCGATATTTGCTTTCTCTACATGTATATTTTAAATATGAATACACCAACCATGAGACTAATTTTTCAAAAAGGTCAGAAGAGAAATGATAAACTATTTTTAAGAACTGATCATTAAGATCTTGATATAATTTGCAGCAACAGAATAATAATTCTGTTCCTTGTGCAACCATATAGTGAGGTATTATTCACCAATCATTACATTCTTCACCAGATATTGATTCTTTTATTCATTTAGCTGGGTGCAGCGGTAGAGTTGCTGCCTTACTGCGCCAGACACCAGGGTTCAATCCTAACTCTGGGTGCTGTCTGTATGGAGTTTGTGCGTTCTCCCCGTGACCCTGTGGGTTTTCTCCAGGTGCTCTGGTTTACTCCCACACTCCAAAAATGCACAGGTTTGTAGGTTAATTGGCTTCTGCAAATGTAAATTGTCCCTAGTGTGTATGATAATGCTGGTGTACGCGGTGATCGCTGGTCGACGCAGACTCGGTGGGCCGAAGGGTTTGTTTTCACGCTGTATCTCTAAATATCTAACGCACAGAATCTTGACAGTGCCCACTTCTAATTGCCTTTGTGGGGAGGATGGTGAGTTGCCTTCTTGAATCGCAAAATGCAATCCTCTTGGTGAAGATACTCACTGTGCTGTTGAGGAACGAGTTCCAGGATTCAGGCTAACTGCTGACACATAAAGGGCAATATATTTCCAAGTCCGGATGATGTACAACTTGGAAACTACTGTTGGAGGTGTTCCATTCACGCCTACTATCCTTGGCTTTCCTCCTGTGCTCTTTTGGGTTCAGAGTAGCTATTGGATTAGCCTCAGTGAGTAATTACAGATGGTGAATAATGCAATCAATGTGCAGCTGTAATAGAGGGAACAAATATTTAAAGTGGATGGGGTGCGAGTTATGCCCCTGTCCCACTTAGGAAACCTGAACGGAAACCTCTGGAGACTTTGCGGCCCACCCAAGGTTTCCGTGCGGTTCCCGGAGGTTGCAGGTGGTTGCCAGAGGTTGCAGGTAGTGGAAGCAGGTAGGGAGACAGACAAAAAACCTCCGGGAACCTCCGGGAACCGCAGGGAAACTTTGGGTGGGGCGCAAAGTCTCCAGAGGTTTCCGTTCAGGTTTCCTAAGTGGGACAGGGGCATTACATGGTGGAATAGTACAAATTGGTTGAAAAATGGAAGTACAAAATTCTCCTCATGCTAAACAACCCACATCAAGTCAGGTGCTAATCAATTTCAACACAGGCTAACTTTATTCAACTGCAGCATTCCTTCACTGAATTCACAGTACACAGTTTATGATATGAGATGAGGAGGAATTTCTTCAGTCAGGAAGTAGTCAATCTGTGGAATTCCTTGCCACAGACAGCTGTGGAGGCCGCCAATGGATTTTTAAGGCGGAGAGTGAGAGATTCCCAATTAGTACAGGTGTCAGGGGTTAAGGGGAGAAGGGGGGGATAGATCAGCCATGATTGAATGCCAGAGTACAATTGATGGGCCGAATGGCCGAATTCTGCTCCTAGAACTTATGAACTTAGCCAATATAATCTAAAAATAATGGTTTGTACTTATGAGTGATTTTCTTGAACACACATTGCCATTATCTAGAATCAATGCTTGGGATTCCATGCAAACAACAGGCTCTTATTGAAATTCACTTACCACTGAAAACCATCATGTTTGTTAAATGTAATATGCTATCACTGTAATATAGGTTAAGAATAATTGCAATTATTTCCCCAATGTTGATCCAGGTTTCTGAACGATGTGTGTGCATTGGGACCATCGTTGTTAGGTTTGTTGAACAACATGTGCCTCCAGTTCATTAACATGACCAATTTTAACATGAGGATTGCAATCAGATCAGTATTGTCACATTTCCCTCATTGCTGAAGCCAGTCGAGATAAGGGTGTGGCAGCTAATGTATAATAATACCAACTACAATGTGGTTTATTTTCTACCTTGTAATTCTCTGATTATAGCTTTTCATAAAAAGATGATAAAAGTTATGATGCTTCTTATAGGCCCGTGCAGGACGTTTATGCAACTGTGCCTCAGTAACAGCAGCACGTGGTTAAACTCCAGTGAATAGCATTTAGTCAAGGAATGTAATTCAAGTAAAAATCTGGCATTGTATTTGTGTCTTTGGAATTGTACCAGGTTGAGAGGGGCCAAGATTTAATCACCCCTCAGAATTTCAATCCTTCAAAAGTTGCATCCATCGAGGCACAGATATATACTTATGCTATTCAGGATTTTCTGCAGCTGCCATAACAATGCATGGGTGGACTTGCAATCTCAGTCATGGTAGGGGCAACTGGGCAGCTGTGACTGCCTCGGGCAATTTTGCTCTAGCAAACATCTGCAGCTAAGCCTACGGCGAATGCAAGATCTCAGTGACTTCTATCAGTCAATGACACTTCTATAAGTTCTTTCAGCCTTTCAGCCCATCAAGTCTACACCAACCATCAGGCACTCGTTCACAATAGTTCTTTATGAGACCCATTTTAATCCTGTCACTTTCCCAACAACTGCTCCAGGTTCTACCACTCATCTAGAAAATTGGTACAGGCACACTTTGCACCATTGTTTATGCCTATTTGTATCTGTGCTGTCACGATGGAGTCTATGGACCAAATGTAGCTCTGAGCCCAGATAAAATGACTCCTGAAAACTAGGCATCTTCTTTCTATATATCTAATACTGTTTGTTCACTTATTTTTACATTGAATGGGCCTGAACATGTACAGCCCTGTATTTTTATTGAGGAGTTATAGAGTCATAGGAAACATTGAAAGGAAACAGGCCCTTTGGCCCAACTTGTCCATGCCAACCAAGTTGCCATTTTGGCTAGTCCTATTTGCCTCCATTTAGTCCATATCCCCATAAATCCTTGCTATCCATATGTCTGCCCAAATATCTTGTGAAAGTCGTAATTACATCCACTTCTCTAGCTTCCTCTGGCAGCAAGTTCCAGATACGGACTGCCCTCTGAGTGAAAAATTTAAGTTTAAGTTGCCCCTGAGGAGCCTCTTAAATGTGCTTTAGTTTTAGAATCCTCCACCCTAGAAAAAAGACTGTGAGCGTGCACTTTATCCATGTTCCTCATGATTATGTATTCTTCAGTAAGGTCGCCCCTCAGTCTCCTAGGCTCCAAAGAGTAAAGTCTCACCTAACCCAGCCTCTCCCTAGATCAAACCCGTTGGTTGAGGAAGCGTCCTGGTGAATCTTCTCTGCACCATTTCCAACTTAACAAATCCTTTCTATAGCTAGGTGACCAGAACGGCACACAATACTCCATATAGTCACAGTACACAGTATGGTCTTGCCTATCACTTGTACAACTGTATCATTATGTCCCAACTTCGGTACTCAATAGCCTTCCAGGTGAAGGACAACATACCTGTCCTAAATGCCTTCTTCACCATCTTGTCAACTTGACCTAGTCACTTTCAGGAAACTATGCATCTGTGGTCTCTTTGTTCCTCAATATTCTCATATTCACAAATATTTCAGCACATTTGTGTTTATTTGATCTAATATTGGGGCACGATATCTGAAATATTTATTATCTGCAGAATACATCAGAATTAGGTTTTGGAATTCCCATATAAATCCTCTCCTATTTACTTTCCTCCTTGGAGGAAATCATTCCTCCAGCGTTTGGTCACCTATCCTAATATTTCTTTATGTGACTTGATGTTAACATTTGTTTGGTCAGTATATTTAAACCAACTAATGAGATTACACTGGAGCTAAGGTATCAAACCAACATATTAGGTGCACCTTATGTATTTTCCCTTTATCTCGTCAAATTCGTTCGCAAAAGCCTTATCTTCCTTATCAATTGTCCTTTTCTTTTCTTTTATTACCTCCTCTCAAATTGTTGCCTATGTTTATACTTTTGATTATTTCTTATTCCTCCTCATAGTATGAACTACTGAACATATGAAACAGGAGAACGTTTAGATCCTTCAGCCCGTAAAGACGGGCAGCGTTCAATAAGGTCATGGTAATATGCTAAGTTCATTTTCATCTTAAATCTCTCCATTGGGCCCAAAGATCTATCATAAGGTCTTGACATAAGTGATAGGAGTAGATTTAGGCCATTTGGCCCATCAAAACTACTCTACCATTCAATTTTGCTTTACATAAATGACATCCATGAAAAAGTCACAAGTACGACCAGACTATTCGCTGATGATTGTTTGCTGTACCGTCCAATTAAGTCAGCGGATGATGAAGATTCTCTCCAAAAGGATCTTGATACTATGGTTGAGTGGTCACAACAATGGGGCATGCAGTTCAACCCTTCCAAATGTGAAACCATGCGTGTCACCAGAAAGAGGAATCCAGGCGCAACATCTTACAATATACTTGGTACCACCCTTGAAGAATCTAAACAAACCAAGTATCTTGGCATCAAATTGCAGAACGATCTGCGTTGGAATGGTCAGACTCATCATGCAACAGTGAAAGCAACAGGTGTCCTAAATTTCCTGAGGCGCAACTTGTTCATTGTTCAACTTCTGTCGAGGAGAAGCTGTATTTCACCCTCGTTAGACCTCATTTGGACTACGCAGTTGCAGCATGGGACCCATACACAAATAAAAACATTTCTTCCATAGAACGTGTCCAAAGACAGGCAGCTCGATTCGTTACTAACACCTATGAGAGAGAAGCGAGTGTCACCAAACTTCTGAATTCTCTGGGGTGGAACCCTCTCCAAGACAGACGTGAAGCTCACCGTTTGACCTGTTTTTACAAAATGTTAAATGATCAGCTAGACATAGATTACAAGACCTACACCAAACCCAAACCAATTAGGAGCAGACGAGGGCATTCGATCCATGCTACAAAAACAGATGTGTACAGCAATTCGTACTTCCCCCGCACAATTAAAGCATGGAATAATCTCCACCAAACTATAGTTACCCAACCAGAAGCAACTAAATTTAAAGTAGCACTTTCTTCCCAATAACCCTTTCTGGCTAAATCCCTCCCTTCACCACCTCCAGTTGGAATGTTTTGGAGGACCAAGAAGCCAAGAACCAAGAATCATGGCTGATCTATCTCTCCCTCCTAACCCCATTCTCCTGCCTTATCCCCATAACCCCTGACCCCTGTCATGTGATGAGAGCAGAATTAGGCCATTTGGCCTATCAAGCCTACTCCTCCATTCAATCATGGCGTATCTATCAGTCCCTGTCTTAAATATATTCCACACTGAATGCCCACTGCTCTCTTGGGACAAAGAATTTCACTATACCATAATTATTCCAAGACGTGAATCACATTTCCATCTCTCAGATGAAAGAGCATATTAGCATTTAAGAATTTTAAGCATTTCATGGGTGTGCTTATCTGCTTATCTAACACCAGCAAATAAGGACTGATTCTTATCAGTGTTTGTTCACACACTTTCACATTTCGGAAATCTATCTAATGAGAATTTGCTTCATTGCTTTTAAGATAAGATTACCTGCTTTTCCTTTCTTGAGAAAAGAGGCCAAAAGTTCATAGAGTACTCCAAGTGTATCGTCAAATTCTTTGTGAAATGCCTTAATTGTGCCATGCTTATGTAAATATGATTCTAATCCTTTGTGACTCTTAACTGCCACCTCACTTCAGAGGCAATTAGGAATGCAATTATAAGCAAAGATCTTAGAGCTCTGCTCTATGATCTTTGGTAATAAGATCATAGATGATAGGAGAAGAATTAGGCCATTCGGCCCATCAAGTCTACTCCACCATTGAATCATTGTTGATCTATCTCTCCCTCCTAACCCCATTCTAATGTCTTCTCCCCTTAACCCCTGACACCCATACTCATCAAGAATCTATCTATCTCTGCTGTAAAAATATCCTTTGACTTAGCCTCCACAGCCTTCTGTGGCAATGAATTCCACTGATTCACCACCCTGTGATGAAATAAATTCCTCTTCATCTCCTTCCTAAAGGAACGTCCTTTTGATTCTGAGGCTATGATCTCTAGTCCTAGACTCTCCCACTAGTGGAAACATCCTCTCCACATCCACTCTATCCAAGCTTTTCGCTATTCTGAATGTTTTGGTAAAAATAGTCAATATAAAATTTCTAGCAGATCCAACCCCATTCATTTTTTTTGCTGGATTCGATCTTTTATTTCTTAACTAAGCTTGTAAATTCTCTCTTGATTTTCACCACTGATTCTTTTGGTCTGTATTACATAGATGTAAAGAGAGAGACCATTACACTGCAGTTGTACAAGTCCAATCTACTGACGTTTCACATCATTACACTAGTTTGAACTTCATAATCACTGAGATGATTTCCCTTGTATTTTTTTCTGTTTTATCAGCCCTTAAATGTTCCTTCTAATTATTTAGATGCTTGTCTTCCTTTGCTCCCTTACAGGGTATCATATTTTAGAAAGGTACCAAGCACGGACCCGTTGGGTCCCATTCCCCCAACGCAATATTCCACCAAATTTTGCATGCGCAGCTGATGGGTCCGCACTGAGCAGGCACAACTGCCACATTCAAAATCGTGCCATTGATGGCAGAAATTAAGTTAAAGATAATAAACTGAACAGAGGACCCGTGGAGGCGTTGGGTCCCCGTTGTGAGGCCAGGCAAGTACACGCAAAAAAAAAAGGCGAACTGAAAATCGGCAAAGGGCCCAACTGCGCACGCGCGGATACCAGGCCCACTGCGCACACGTGGGGAAACGGCATCATTTGCATCACTGCCACGTCACCGGCGCCATTTTCAATTGTGACGCGGCTGACGGGCCTCCCCCAACTGCGCAAGCGCGACCAGCAAGTGGGGGCGCTGTATCAAGTTAATTTAAATTTTAAATGTCAATAACTTGTAAAATATAACATCAATCGGAACTAAACTTGGCTATGCACATCACAGGACAACGGTGAATAAGGTGGGCCTAAAATTGTCAAGCTATTGTGTACCGTTTTGCGGAGTTTCGGGAACAAACAAGATGAGATTTTTAGTAATATATAAAGATATAGATAAGTGATTCAATATACTGCATATTTATTAAAGTTAAGATTGATTTGTCATAGAACTACTGGATCAGCAAGTTTTCTCAATATCCATATGAATTAACATGATATTCCCCAGTAATTTGTATACCCCTTAACTCCAAATTCTGATATTCAGTTACTTCGAAATCCAATAATATAATTTGAGAATAAATCAGTGGCTCTATCATTCATCTTTGTACCCATTTCCTTACACTAATCTGATTAAATCTGAGAGTTTGAGTAAAGGGTAGTTAAACAGTAATGGCATTCATTTGTGTTTGATTTCACCTTTCGCCTCAAAGTTTCTGGGTAGTGACTTATTAAAACATATGATGTGCATTGATTGGGGACAATCAGCCATGATCACAATGAATGGCGGTGCTGGCTCGAAGGGCCGAATGGCCTCCTCCTCACCTATTTTCTATGTTTCTATGCAAAAAATAAACTATTGACGTGTTAAGCATGCCTGGTCCTTTGTGGAATGTGTGATGCATGTTTGTGATCTTTTTTCTCAAAATGATCCCCCATTCAAGCCTAGATATAATTCACTTTTTCGTCACTGGTGTAAAGCTGGCTCCTCTTTGGTTCTCAGCTTTTTGTCTATCCTCCATTTTGTACAGAGAACCAACATTAGCTGCTCAGCACTCTCCTGCCAGCATCTCTTCTGTGGACAGCACGATCATGGAAGCTGATGCTTTTGGTTTACAAATTAATATGTCTGTGACATCTACTCATCTTAGCTGGTGTCAATCATTAGGTCAAGCCAGTATGCTTCTTCCTTGTCCCAGAACAATGCCAAACAAACCACAGGACAAAATTATGCAACCTTGAACTCCATGTAAAACACGCAGAGACACAACTTTGTTATTTGATTGGATTTTTTTTTATTGCTCTTTCACTTTATCTTTTCCAAAGTACAAAACAAAATATTTATAAAGTGCAGTATGTCAACAGTATTTTTTTTTTAAACAGAAGGAACATTTTGTAAAGGTTAGAGGTTGTTCTAAAACATAAGAGGAATGTTTAATTACAGTAGTTTTCAATCAAGTCAAGCTAGTTGGCAGATATTAACAGTACATCATTCTCAAATTGTAAGATCTGAATAATTTAACATTTTTTTAGAAAAATTGTAATCCACTTTGTTGTGATTTAGTACAAAGAGGGCATATTCTGCCATTGTATATTTACACGATAGGCTTGCTAGTCATGTTTGCTGTACATTTGTTAAAAATATATATATATTTAATCGCAAAGTCATTTATACAAACCACACATGCAAAAAAGTGCAAAAATACCATTAAAAAATCTTACAAAAAAGCTCTATCCCATTATTATTGGGGAACACAACAATTTTGTTTTTCCTTCCAATGAATACAAATTCTGCCCACTTCATTGTTATGATGATACATTTTGGAAGGCATTAAGAGTAATTCTAGAGCCATTGTTCCATTGTCTCAAAATATATATTTTACAGAATCTGCATTTGTTTCATAAATTAATTCATAAATTAAAAAACAGAAGAGAATAAATAGTTAAAAATTAAATAATAAATAGTTCTTCAAGCCCTTTGAAGTTAATTTAATCATTCTCCTCCTCTGTAAAGTTAAAGCACGGTCATACCGAAGTGGCCATGCAAATGTGGCAACATCCCCATATGAACTACGGGAGTGATTTTTCATCAGTTACACAGCTCTGGAAAGTGACACAAGAAAATCTAATGCTATCCTCAGGCATCCAATTCTGCGGGTATACTCAGGGATGGAAATGACATTGACATTGACTCTTCTTCGTGCATATGGGGTGCAATGCCTGGTTATAGGACAACTTGTTCTATTTGATCTTATTTGAATCTGCACACCAGGTTGATTGCATTAGTCGAAACAGGGCAGACCACGTGAAGGTTGCAATCTCCCACCACTTGACATTGAACTGAACAAACAGCACCAGGCCATTGTTTCAGTCGTAGAGACAAGGGGGGGCATCTAATTGTTTTAACTTCCACTCTTCTACTCTTACTAAAAACCTTAAGATCCTCAAAATATCAAACCCCTGAAATGATTTTGATAATTTTCTCATGATATAACTAATAAATGCAGCATCACTAAAGAATAATAAAATAGTGCATACTTTGTTATATCAGAGACTCAGTCTCAAATGTCCACAGAGCACATTAAAAACAGGATAAAGAGGACATAAATGTACATGGGGGGGACGGGGAGACATGTCAATACAATATGTATGAGCTTGTACTGTCTTCGTCCAATTTCTAGTGCCAATGGTTTACTCCACCTGGATTAATTTAACTTATTTCGAAGATACTGGTTACCTCTCAGTAACTCACTAACGTAGGTTTTATTCATATGAGGGTTTCAGTACTGTGTATTGGTGAAACACTTCCGCAGCAGATAGAGATGTCACTCGTAAGCCTGACCCTCTCTCTACCAATTCGTGGACAAATACATTCAATGACAGCGAGTCAAAGCAAACAAGAGCATAAACCCAGACCGATAGTTCTTTTCCCACCAAGATCAATTGTAGCACCGTTATCAAAATGCTGGTAATATTTTAACAATAAAAACAAACTTAAAGTTCTGTAGACTGTTCTTTCAAGAGTGCATGAGGATTAACGTCATGACTGGGAGATGTGGAGCTGATGGAGCCTGCTTTGCTCGGGACAGACTGAGGAACACTAAATGAAACAATTGGACATGGACTTCTAACATTGTTGCAGACCAATTTGCTGAGTGATGCAGTGTTTATAATTTCAAAGCCAACTTTGCCACCAAAGGTGCTAGGTTTCCAATATTCTGGGGAACAAATTGCATTTCCCATCAAACCCTTCAAAGAGAAGGGAGCTCCCAGCTCGACCATTGTTTCTCCAAATATGGATTCAGGTCTTGGTTTTTCTATCATCAAAGCAGGATACATCTCCATTGCATCAATATCCCCATAAAGTTCTTTCAGTTCAGCTGCCATTTCCTTTTCTCCTGTAATAATATTGTAATAAGATATTATAATACAGTACAAATACTATTCGTATTAACCGTCTTTTAATGCATATGGAAAATATGCACATATTTTCTTTCACAATATAAATAACAACTTTCTAATCATCACATAACTTCCTCTAAATTACTAGCTTTCTGGATAGTTGTACCATACACTGCAGAACTGTTTTGATCCACAATTAAAGGTGAGCGAGGGGGAAGAGTAGAGGAAAGACAATAAATAGTTCTAGCCTCCTAATGAGTCCCAACCCTCCAAAAATTGTAAAGACTCCTCTCCCAAATCAACAAACCACAAATCGTTGCCTTCATTAATAAACTTTAGATTATTAAGCATTAGGTGCGATACACTCCAAACAATTGTCTGCTTAACTGAATTTTGCTTCATCTACAATAAAGGTGATGTCAACAGTGACAGTGTTTCCAATTGTAATTCTAAGATATAGCAGGAGTAGCAAATGGAAACTCCAACAATATAATTTATCTCCCGATTTTAAGACCAAGCCTTATTGCAGTATTAATATTTACATTTCCTTTAATAGTCATCTGATAAAAGACAGCCTATTCAGAACTAAATAGTACAGGGTTATGGTCATAAATATAAAATGAGATAAAATTGCTTGATAATGGTAAGAGCCAGCTGCTCAATAGCCGGGATATTTTCAACCCGAATCTGGGCTGAATTTCAGAGTGAAAGCATATCCTTACTTTCACAATCTCCCATTTTTCCTACAACTAAATGTCTTGAATAGTACAAAATATCAATGAACTTCAATGTACGGGTCTTACCTGTGAGCTCTTCAAAAGATTCATAGGGCTTTAATGAAAATCGTTTTCTGTACTCATTCAGAGATTTGTATCGCATCTGTCGACTATGTTTAATGGTGGAAATAGCCACGTACATCAATGCTGCATTCAGATTTCTGCCTCCAGCAACCTATAGGAAGACCAGGATAATTAATTTGCAAGTCATGAACTCAGTGGCTTCACTGTTTAATTATGCAAATAATTTATTTTAATTATAACTGACCATTCTTTCTAACAAAAGAACATTTGGTAAAGTCGCTATGACCACTGATCTAGAGAGTTTAAATGATGCAACAAAGCCATTCATCATTAATTTTAATCACACATCCATTAGATAAGCAGCATTGCAAATAAATTAATTCCTGATTTTTTACACCATTATGAAGCAGACTGAAAATAAGCTGAATCTTACCCTGCCAGCAATTTGCTTAGTGAATGAAGCCACCATGTTGGGGATACCATGCTGCAGCAGCACTGAGTTATTGAAGAGGAATTGGTTGTAGCTGTACTCTCTGTCCTCGATATTGAAGGAATCAGGCATCAAGGGGTGCCAGTGATAGAGAGTGTTAAACTCAGATGCAATCCGGTTACTATATTGGAACTGCTGGTTGAAGAGCAACTCTGGGTCAAATTTCAACTTGAAGTGATAACCACTCAGATGCTGCACGTAATCCTCAATCACAATTTTGATCGTCTCTCCTGTCAGAGTCAATAAAATAGTTTATTTAAAAACAGCGTTTTCACCAAGAAACTTTATTTAGTTCAAATATTATATAGCATTTCCCCCTTTTCCCCCACCTCCACTCTGGGACATCCATTGATAGCCTTTATAATGTTTAGCCCATGCACAGAGCTTTTCTGGGGGCAAGTTGAGCATGGCAAGTGCACTTACCAATTAATATCAGTCTGGTAGTCTGGAAAAGCTGTTCATCGTCCCATTCAGGATGCTCCACTTTTAAAACATCGCAGACTCGGTTATGTTCCCGCAACCAGATTGTTGCATACATCATCAAACCTGGGACCAGGCCAAAGAATTCCTGTCCCACTGCAAACTGCAAGTGTTCTGGGACATGAGGAGGGTAGATCATCTTTACAGCTGCATCTTTGACTGTGGGAGGATAGACGTCTCCATTTACAATCTGCAGGAAATATTGCACATTCGTTAACATTTCTCTTGAGCTGCATCCAAATACTCCAAAACAAAAACACTAAAAGTACACAGACACTGAACAGGCAGGTACGATGGTCCCATAACATTATGCTGTAACAAACTCAGGCTAAAACCCACCTGATACTTGAGCTTTCCATCTTTAAACAGTCTCAACTGATGCTGTCGATCCAACGTTTCTCCGTAAACATTACTCAGGTCAACCTATGAAATGAAAAGAGTGTAAACCATTACTACACAATGAAACAAATCAAGCAGAGTCAACATTGGGTCTCAAAGGTAAAACTGCGAGAGTTATTAGAGGAGGTCACAAACTTTGTGAATAAAATTGAAACAGTAATTTCCAGAAGGCATTCAGTTAGATGCCACATAGAAGGTTACTGTACAAGAGCATATGAGGTTATGCGTAAATTTTGGTATGAATAGGGGAGCGGTTAACTAACAGAAAACAGAGTTGAGATAACTGGGTCATTTTGGCATTGGAATCAGAGCTGGTGGAATACCACAAAGTTCAGTGCTGGGACATCAGCTATATCTAATCAATATTACTGAGTCGGGCGAAGAGATTGTGTGTACTCTAGTCAAAGTAAGAAGATTGAGAGGCGATTGGAAGATGTAATATTCTGTGGAGAGGAGCAAGATAGTTGCTGAGGGGATGCTTTCAACAGCAGGGTGTTTAGAATTAGAAAGCACAGTTTCAGAATAAGGAATCATTCCTTCCAGATATGGTTGAGGAGCAATTTCTTCACTCGTTAGTGAATCTCTAGGATTATTCAGAGAGCTGTGAGCCACGCCATTAAAAACATACATGATGGTGATTGACAAATATTTACTACAAGAGAATCGAGGAGCTAGAAGGTGGTGATGAGGCCAAGATTGGATCAGTCATGATCCTATTGATTGGTGAATCAAAGGGTTGATTGCCAGTTTCTTATGTTCGAATTTTAAATTTAGTACCGTAATGTTTTTAACATGAAATTTCATTTTATATTACTCAAGTAGAATGATGGATTATTTTATTCAGAACCATTCTTGAAAACCAGTTGAGGTAAAGATTTGTACTTACGCCATGTCCCAATCCCTTTGTGAATTCTGGACCTCGGCTCTCGTCTGTCTTAAAGAATTGATGAGTAAAATGTTGAGCAAAGAAGGCAAACATCATATTGGTCCTTTGGGGATCAGGCACAAATTTCTTCCTCAGTAGGAATCTTTCTGCTAGATACTGGGGGTCGGGCAGTGTTTTCTTTCCTGTGAAAAAAAGCAGAAATGCATATCTGTAAAATGTAATCAAGTCCAAGTAAGGTGGTGACATTCCTTCCATACCTCAAGTAATGGAATGTATCAGTGGAATGCCTGAAGGGGAGAATACTGAGGGAGGTAGCATCATTCTGGTCAGTATTTCTAGCCACAAGAAATGGAAATTTAAAAGTAAGCAACAGCAGATTCCCACTGATTAACTGCATGTTAAATTCACGGGGCAGGCATTTTTTCCATCTGGTTATTTCAACAGATGAAGTCGCCAGTGGAGGACAATTTTGCAGCAACAGTTCACCAACAATTCTATTTTTATGGCAGACATAATGCAGCAAGGTGCTTCACAGGAGGATTTTCAGTCAAAATTTGGTAAAATAGCTTGGCAAGAGAGTTGGGTGATAAGCACACTATCAGCAGGAAGACAGAAATTACACGTGCTCATTCTTGAAAATATGGGCAGTGATACTATTTTTGGTGCTCAATATCTCTCTTCCAAAAACACTAAACAAGGTATCAAGAAATAAGTTGGGAATGCAAATTATATAGTGGCAACAATTAACTGATCCAATTATTTGCTCCCATATTCTAGTCTCGGTGAAACTCATTCTCCTGCACATAGATTGCCTCCACAAATAATCAGTTTGAAGAAGATGCCTCGGCTTAATCAATAAAAAAAAGTCCACTCCATTATGCTAAAGCAGCAATTACATTAATGTGGAATTGTAAGATTACATCACTACTTATAATTTTCTACTTCAATATTAGCCTTATAATGTATAAGGCTGAAGACATGTAAATACTGGAACCTAACAAACAGGAGCAGAAATAGTCATATTGCTCAGGTGGTGGGAAAAGGTGCTTCACTGGGCAGTGAGGGTACATGAGGGTAACTATATTAGTAACTTACCAACTACTCCCATTGGTGTCGGGCAGTCTTCAGAAGTTGGGGGAAGATTTCTGGTGTAGTAGGAGATATTGGCATAGGCTTCCCAACTCTTATAGTTGTATTTTGAATTGTAGGTAGGGGGACTATCAATCAAATGAGACCTGGCTGTTTTTGGGAGAGAAAAAAAATCTTATAAGCATTGCGAATGTTGGCTGCAAATAACATGAACGTAAGTGATCATTTGAAAAATTACAGAGGAAATACATAGCTATTTAGCAACATCCGAAATCTTAGTATTTTCTGGTTTGTTCCTACTTCTGGCAAAATCACTCAATTTTGTTAACTTCCCTATTTTTGTTGTACAGGTTAAGCATTCCTAGGTCTTTACCCGTCTTTAAACCAGTATGAATTCTCACCCCGTCCCTAACTAACCTCTAACCAGCTCGCTGCCAAAAATCCCTCCCTGTCCCTTTTCTCCACCTGTGCCCCACCTGAATTAATTCACCCTCCATAACCCCCTCCCCCTACTTTCCTGCCCCGTTGCTTCACAATCTGCAACTCTTTTAAACTGCCTCACACCTCTACCTGTCATAAACCTCCCTCTTACCCATTTCCTGTCGCACTTTGTCCCGGCTCTCCCTTTTTTTCCTGCTTTCTCACCCCGTCCCGTCCCTACAAGAAGGGTCTCCACCCGAAATATCACCCATTCTTTTTCCCCCAGGGATGCTGCCTGACCCCGCTGAGTTACTCCAGCATTTATGTCTGTCTCCAATAAATAACTGCCCAGTTTCATTATTAATGCAGTCCAACGCACCTTAAATACATTCGCTGCCTACATATAATAATATCGCCTTACGATCGGTCTGGGTATCGCAAATTAAAGTCCTACTTACATGTCAAGACGTATCGCATGATGCGGTCCCTCAGGAAGGAGATCTGATTGACAATGTCCCATACCCCAGGGTAGTGGGTCAAGATGTAGTGGACGGTGTTGGGGGTGGGTTTCAGGCTGAGTTTCACCCAAGTCCAGAATTCGGCTGTGTGTGAGGAGAGGGAAGATGCAGTTGTTAGGAAGGAAATCCAAATGCTGGTTTACTCCCAAGATAGACACAAAATGCTGGGATTAACTCGGCGGGACAGGCAGCATCTCGGGATAGAAGGTGGTTCCCTCTATCCAGAGTCGCTGCCTGTCCCGGTGAGTTACTCCAGCATTTTATGTCTATCAAAGGCATTTGGTAAACTGGTCGGCGTTCGGTGCAGTGAAGGGGAGAAATGCAAGGGAAGACAGTTTCACTTACGTGTGCTGCAGTTCCTCCCGTAAAAGCCGGTCCGTGTGCAGTCGCATTCGTAGTCCTCGAACCCCACCGTACTGCACACTCCTCGGTTCTGGCACGGGTTGGAGCAGCAGGAGTTGGCTGTGGAGGAAGGGCACGGAGCAAGGTGAGACTCGGAAGTCATTGGCATGCGATCCCGAGCAGGTAGGTCTGTGTTTGTTACAAGTTCCCTAGTCGAACTACAGCCGACCCCAACAAATCTGAAGAAGGGTCTCGACCCCAAAAAGTCACCCATTCAAGAGAGAGTTAAACTTATCTCTTAGGGCTAAGGGAATCAAGGGATATATGCGGAAATAGCAGGAACGGGGTACTGATTTTGGATGATCAGCCATTATCATATTGAATGGCGGTGCTGGCTCGAAAGGCCGAATGGCCTACTCATGCAACTATTTTCTATGTTTCTATTCCTTCTCTCCAGAGATGCCGCCTGTCCCGCTGAGTTACTCCAGCATGTTGTGTCTATCCCACTTCGAAAGTACAGCCCGGGCAAGAAATCTACGGCAAACTCACCTCTAACGAACCTCCCCCCTCCCCTTTTCTCCACCACCACTGCCCTAAGCCTCACCTGGACTATTTCTCCCTCCAAGGCCACTCTCTGAAGTTTACAAAAAAACAGAAACAAAGCAACAACAATCCCTGCATTTCGCGTACAAAGTGGCAAACCTGCCGACTGAGGGTGAAGAGGCTCCGGTTCGGAACTCAGCCTTACCTGCTTTGCCGAGGGAGATTATGCCGGCGAGGAGGAGCAGTGCCGCCAATACAGCGCCGTAGTTCCCAGACATTGTGCTTCTGTTTGCGTCTTGTTCTGATTCTGCTTAGCAGCCTTAGCCTAGCCTTCTTAAACTCTCCAGGCGTGACTCAGTGGGGATGACGCGATCCCAGAGCCAGCCCGCATCATCGCGCCTGTACGTCGGTGGGCAGCGACTGGTGCCTTAGCCCTGGGGTCACTAACTATCCCCCCGCCCATCCTCCCATATTCATCCTGCTTCCGCCGTTGAAATTACAATGAGGTGTAAACGGAAAATTTCCTACTGCCATCCTTAAAAGTTACTATATCTATATATATATATATATATGTGTGTGTGCGTGTGTGTATGTGTGCTTGTAGGAAGTTACTGCAGGAAGTTACTGCAGATGTTGGTTTAAATCGAAGATAGACACAAAATGCTGGAGTAACTCAATGGGACAGGCAGCGTCTCTGGAGAGAAGGAATGGGTGACGTTTCGGGTCGAGACCCTTCTTCAGTCAAGAAGGAGTTATGTGTTTGAAGAAGGGTCTCGCCCCGAAACGTCACCCATTCCTTCTCTCCAGAGACTTTACCTGTCCCGCTTAGTCACTCCAGCATTTTTGTGTGTATCTTATATTATGTGTATATCTTATAAGTTAAGAGACCCGGGTTCAATTCTGACTGCGGGTGCTTTCTGTACGGAGTTTGCACGTTCGCCCTGTGGCTACATGAGTTTTCTCCGGTTGCTCCGGTTTCCTCCCATATTCCACGAGTAGGTGTGTAGGTTAATTGATATCTGTACAATAGCCGCTAGTGTGTGGGTAAGGACAAGGGTGACCACTGGTCGTGTGGATTCGGGATACAGCCGTTTCCACTAAACTAAACTGGACTGCAGATGACCTGGCAAAAGAACCCTTCATTATCTGGATTTCAATTGTCTGAAATTTAAACACCATGAGAAGAAATCTGAAGGGAAATGCTGCAAATGCTTAGCAGATCGGGCCACTTCTGTGAGAAGCGAAACAAGGTCAAAGTTTCAGTGCTGGAGGAACTCAACGGGTCAGGCAGCATCTGTGAAGGGAATAAATAGATGCTTGAGAGTGTGCACCATCAGTCTCAGGGACAGCTTCTTCCCTTCTGTTATCAGGCTTCTGAACAATCCTTCCATAAGCTAGGGCAGTGGTTCCCAACCTTATTTAGCTCATGGCCCCCTTGGGATCTTTTAATTTTTCTGTGCCCCCCCCCCCCTCTCCCTCCCTCGACATTATTCGCGGAAAAAAAAGTACTTCAATATTATACCTTCCATAAAAATATCAGTGTATTAATTGCACATATATTCTCTTTTATTCTATTCCACAAACATCAAAAATATTTCAACTACATAGATTTAAATTTATTAGAACTGAAATTTAGGAGGCAACAGGGTGGTAGCTCCATGGCCCCCTTTATTGAACCTGTGGCCCCCTAAATCCCAAAATATTTCCGTGGCCCCCCTGAAATTTGCCATGTTATGGCCCCAGGTTGGGAATCACTGAGCTAGGGTATTGTATGATTCATTTCTACCCCATTGTGGACATTAGACTTTATCTATGGAACTGATGCACTACAATGCTGAGAGCTATATTCTGCACTTTATATCTTCCCTTTTCCGCTCTCTATTGTACTTGAGTTTGACGATTGTATTTAAGTATGAAATATATGATCTGTTTGAAGAGCATGCAAAACAAAGCTTTTTTCACTGTACCTTGATACACATGATAATATTAACCCAGACCTAAATCTAAATGGCATTTTGAATCGGGGCCTTCTTCAGATTCCAGCATCTTCAGTTTCAGATTGAAGATTTGTTTTCACTAATCCAGAAGATTCAGACTATTGGCAAGGTAATATCATGGCAGTCAAATGGTAATATCTGACACAACAAGTGAGAGAGTGATAAGATGATAATAGTAAGTAGATAACTTGAAAGGAACACTATAGGTCATAAAATTCAATCTAAGATAATGACTTGTAGAAAATGACACCTATATATAAGTTCCAAGATTTTTGAAAATATATTGTATAGAGCGTGATTTGAATGCTAATTTATCACTTTAGAATATTCCACCTGTGTATTTCTAAAATAAAGTTCTTGATGTCCGCACATGTAATACTTTAATAGAAAATAGATTGTAATGAAAATAGAATGTAAAACCATTAATGTAAAACATGTAATGACATGTTTAAACGGTATAATTCATCAGTGCAAATATGGTTGCTGTGGTACTGTTATAAATTGTTTATGAAATAATAGTAATAATTTCCATTCTACATACTGAATCATACTGATTACACAAAGCACTCCTATAGTAAATAAATGTGTTGAGAGCTTGCCCCTATTACTACCAAACATCATTTTTTAATATAAGATTTGGAGTAAAATGTAAGAATAATCTATTCTTTACCACTCCCAAAGGAATCATTTTTGGACGTTGGAATTCTATTTTCAGAAAAATATAGAATTGCATTAATGTAGCAGTTTATCAAAACACTCAGACTTTGAACTGGGATTGTTGTTGCTTAAGTAAAGCAAATCTGATATAAAGCGGCAAAGATAAGCAAATATTGAAGTAGGTAACAAGTAGCAAAAATGTAGAAATTGAAGAAAATACGGGTCTACATGAGAAAGCACCAAGAGTAGTTGACAACAGTGGACATTGATGTTCTCTGGTGAACCAACTGTTACAGAAGTTGACTTCCAACTCTTTGGTATTTACTTCTACCCTCCTCTGGACCATGGCACCACCACTCAAAATTGTTCTTTGGGTTGTCCCTTATGTCACCTTCTTGGAAGAATATCCTTCCATTCCCACCAATCCTTTGGATGACCAGTTCCACACAGTCCCACTCCAACCTCCTTCGAACATCTACAAGTATGACTCCCTTGGCAATATCAGAATTTCATTGTTTTTCATTTTACGGAACTTATTCCCTTCTATGTTAACTCTCATTTATCTCTTATTCAGTCTCTTCCTATCCAATTCCCTCTTTGATGACCTCACATTCTCATTTACATCATAGGCACTCCACCATCCTGCATGGCCTGTGGACCTTGCTCTTCCTCCATGATTAGATACTCATCCAGCCCTTATTCACCACAGTTCTCCTCAACCTGGCTGAACCTCCTCCTCATATTAAGCAATTTCTCCTGCTCTGCACTCAATTATCTAATAGGTTTTGCTACTGTAGCTCCCGTGGGCCTTAGCTTTGTGTGGGGTGTTCTTTGTTCCAAATCTACTCAGAATCCCTCCATCATCTCTCTCTCCGCAACACTGGTAAGTGTGCAAGTGGTAGGCTGGCCAGGAAGGTTAGGTCACATGGGATCCCAGGTGAGTTAGCAAATTGAATAGAAAGTCATCTTGGTGATAAGAGTCAGATGATGATAGTGGACAGTTACTTTTCATATTGGGGACCTGTGACCTGTAGTGTGCCATAGGGATTGGTGCTGGGTTCACAGTTGTTTGTCATCTATATTAAAGATTTGGATGAGAATAGTTGGCGTGATCAGGTTTGTAGATTACACCTATATTGCTGGTATGGTTAACAAGGAAGAAAGTTACCTAAGCTTGCAAAAGGACCTAGAACAGCTGAGAAAGTGGTCCTAGGAAAAGAGTTGCATTTTGGGAAGTTAATCCAGGGCAGGCCATACACAATCAATGGCAGAGCTCTGGTGAGTATTTTAGAACAGAGGGACCATGGGGTACATGTATGCAGGTACCTGAAACTGGTCACACAGGTAGACAGGCTGGTAAATAAGACACTTGGCACACTTGAGTTAATTGGTCAGAGCACAGAGTAGAAGAATTACAGCTGTACAAGATGTTGCTGAGACCACAATGAGTATTGTAGGCTGCTCTGGTCACCTTGCTATGGGAAATATATCATTACGCTTGATATAGTGCAGACAATATTCACAAGGACGTATCGAGACTGGGGGACTTGAGTTACAAGGGAAGACTGGATAGGTATGTGGTATTTTTTCCACTGGAGCGCAGGAGACAAAGGGAGTGACCTTATAGGAGATAAGGTGGATAGTCACAGTCTTTTGCCCGAAGGCAGGGAAAACTAACACTAGAGCGCATAAGGTGAGACGGAAAATACTTAAAAGGGAACTCGAGGGGCAACCTTTTCATAAAGTAGGTGGTGGGTGTGTGTGTGAAACGAGCTGCCACAAGAAATGGCGGAGCCGGGTACATTAGACAGGTACTTGGAGTGCAAAAGTCTAGAGAGATATGGACCTACTGCAGGCAAATGACACGAACACGATTCGGTAATTTGCTGGCATGTACGAGTTGGACATAATGGCTTGTTTCCGTTCTGTATAACTCGATACCTCCAGTAACGATTCCGTTATACCCGGGCACATCGAGCCTGGCGCGTTCCTTTGACACTTGCCCCATTGGCAGCCCTTTCTCCCGGCACTGTCAGCCACTTTGGAACAGCACCCCCTCCCTGCTACATCTCAGCCTTTGTTTCTGTTGAATGCCCGAACCTCAAACTCGCTCGTTTACCAGACCTGCGGGTATTTACAACATGTTTTGTGTTGTTTTCTTCTCCTCAGCAGCCTTTCCCTTCTCTCCACGTCTGATTAAAACCTGTTATCTCCACTTATCTCGGACGGACAGCGATTTGGAAGCTGCTCTGGCTTCACGTTTACAGCAACTGGGGTACTCAGCCTCGGTTGATTTGTTTCACCGACACAAAAAGCCGGTTCGGATACGAAAAAGCTGTGTGTCTTGGCCGCGGATATACCAGTGTGTGTGTGTGTGTGTGTGCGTGGGTCAGTGTGCGTGTAAGTGCCGCTGCCGCTGAAAGGGACAGGGGTGGAAGAGTTTAAGATGGAACTGCAGATGCTGGAGAATCGAAGGTTACACAAAAAAGCTGGAGAAATTCAGCGGGTGCAGCTGCACCCGCTGAGTTTCTCCAGCTTTTTTTGTGGAAGAGTTTACTGTTTGCCGAAGGATTCATTCAAAAACTATGCTAACTATACGTGCTGCGTATAATCCACATAACTGCTCTGTGAAAGTTGCAGACCTTTCCGTGCGCTGTTATAACTATGAAAACAGTGGAACAACGCGGTGATTATCATAACACGCTGAGAGGGTTAGGAAGTGCAGCGAATTTCCGAAGATTGGAAATCCTTATCTCCATCCGGAAACGTCCACCCATGAGTTGGGAGGGTCGGCATCCACTGGCCTCTCCAGACTGAGGTTGTTGCCACCGGCCTGGAGAGGGCGAGCGTGGCCAGGCGTTGAGTACGTTCATATTTCGGAAGGAAAACCGGGCAGTTTCCAGATTCCAGTCGTAGTATTGCGCAAACGATGCCTTTATTTAGGGATCCTGTTGTGACCGGGAGTGCCGCGCCGAGGTGTCGGGGTGTGTCAGAGGCCGTGGGCGGCCTTTCCCGTTAGGAGTTTCGATTAAAATAAAACCACCACCTTCCCTTGTGGTATTACAATAAAACCGGATCCAATTGCCTTGGGTGAAGATTGTGTTGACATTCATTGGCAGCTCGGACCGTGTCATTCCCACGGGGATCTCCAGATTCATCACTTGTTGGTGCGACGTGGAGGAAGGGATGTTGAGGACGTGTGTGTACGTACATAGCGTGGCTAGTGGTGTAAGAGAATTGCGGTCAGCTCGTCTCTGTGAAACATTGCACTCCTCACAGGTTCCTCATTTAATACAACACTGCGGGCCTTTTTTCACCTGTTCAGTGTCACGCACGAAGTTGGAGTTGACCACAATTCTGTGAAAGAAGTGTCTCGACCCGAAACCTCACCTCTTCATTCTCTCCAGAGATGCTGTCCGTCCCGCTGAGTTGTTCCAGCTTATTGTGTCTATCTTCGGTTTAAACCAGCATTTGCAGTTCCTTCCTACACAGTTAGTCTTATCTATAATCACACACAAATCTATACATCACGCAATGCAACAACTACTTGTTTGAATCACACGGCAAACTGCTGTGTGTCACGCGGTTCAACATTTGGCAAACGCTACTTAAAGGGTTGACGGTGGAGGTGCAATGGCAAAGATTTAAAGACTGCATCGAGGAACTCCAACAAATGTGTATCCCTGTCTGGCGAAAAAATAAAACGGGGAAGGCGGCTCAACCGTGGCTAACGAGGGAAATAACAAGGATAGTGTTAATTCAAAGGAAAATGCATATAAATTGGCCAGAGGAAGCAACAAACCAGAGGACTGGGAGAAATTTAGAACTCAACAGAGGAGGACAAAGGGGTTAATTAAGATGGGGGGGAAAGATCATGATAGAAAGCTTGCGGGGAATATAAAAAGACTAAAAGCTTATTTCGATATGTAAAAAGGAAAAGATTAGTGAAGACAAATGTAGGTCCCTTACAATCAGAGACAGGTGTATTTATAATGGGAAACAAATAAATGGCAGAACAGTTAAACAAGTACTTTGGTTCTGTCTTCATTAAGGAAGACACAAACAATTTCCCAGAAATACTGGAGGATTGAGGATCTAGCGGGAGGGAGGAACTGAAGGGAATCCACATTAATCAGGAAATGGTGTGAGGTACACTGTTGGGACTGAAGGCAGATACACCCCGAGGGCCTGATGGTCTGCATCGAAGAGTACTCAAGGATGTGGCCCTAGAAATCGTGGATGCATTGGTGATAATTTTCCAATGTTCTCTCGACTCTGGATCAGTTCCTGTGGACTGGAGGGTAGACAATGTAACGCCATTTTTTAAGAAAGGATGGAGAGAGAAAACGGGGAATTATAGACCATTTAGCGTTACATTGGTAGAGGGGAAGTTGCTCGTGTCAATTGTTAAAGGTGTTACAACAGCGCATTTGGAAAGCAGTGACAGGATCGGTCAAAGTCAACATGGATTTATGAAGGGGAAATCATGCTTGACTAATCTTCTTGCATTTTTTGAGGATGTAACAAGTAGAATGGATAAGGGAGATCCAGTGGATGGGTGCATCCGGACTTTCAAAAAATCTTTGACAAGGTCCCGCACAAGAAATTAGTGTGCAAAATTAGAGCACATGCTATTGGGGGTAGGGTATTGTCATGGATATGAAAAACATTTTCACCCACAGAGTTGTGAATCTGTGGAATTATCTGCCACAGAAGGCAGTGGAGGCCAATTCACTGGCTGTTTCCAAGAGAGAGTTACATTT
This sequence comes from Leucoraja erinaceus, assembly GCF_028641065.1. Taxonomy (NCBI): domain Eukaryota; kingdom Metazoa; phylum Chordata; class Chondrichthyes; order Rajiformes; family Rajidae; genus Leucoraja; species Leucoraja erinaceus. Next base: position 46,467,734 of record NC_073386.1, read on the forward strand.
AGCTCTTAGGGCTAAAGGAATTGAGTGATATGGGGTAAAAGCAGGAGGGGTACTGATTTTAGATGATCAGCCATGATCATATCGAATGGTGGTGCTGGCTCGAAGGGCCGAATGGACTATTCCTGCACCTATTTTTCTATGTTTTCCATATTTTCTATGTTTCTATTTGTGTGGCACGCAGCCCAGCTAACTCTTGTCGTGTGCCGGTGTCCTACCCATCTCACTTTTCTTCCTCTTCACATTGGTGAAAATGTCTTAAGAAGGATGAATTTGGATGAGAATCTAGAGAGAGAGAGAGAGAGAGAGAGAGAGAGAGAGAGAGAGAGAGAGAGAGAGAGAGAGAGAGAATATGTGTACATTGCAAAACTAAAAGGGGAAACTATCAATTATATAAAACTATATACAAAAACTGATAGCACATCGGTCAGTATCCGTAAAGAGGAAAATTGAATGTCATGATGGAGTGCTCTAAAATGTATTTTTCACCATCAGCTGAAAGTCGCCTTCAAGAGAGTTTATTGTCATGTGTCCCTGATAGGAGAATGAAATTCTTGCTTTGCTTTAGCACACCAGAACATAGTAGGCACGAATACCAAACAGATCAGTGTGTCCATATACCATTGCATAAATATATACACACATGATTAATTAAACTGATAAAGTGCAAATACACACTATTGGCTATTAATGCTCAGAGTTTTGTCCGAGCCGAGTTTAATAGCCTGATGGCTGTGGGGAAGTAGCTGTTCCTGAACCTGGTCATTGCAGTCTTCAGGCTCCTGTACCTTCTACCTGAAGGTAGTGGGGAGATGAATGTATGGTCCGGATGTTGTGGGTCCTTGATGATGCTGCCAGCCTTTTTGAGGCAGCGACTGTGATAGATCCCCTCGATGGACGGGAGGTCAGAGCCGATGATGGACTGGGCAGTGTTTACTACTTTTTGCAGTCTTTTCCGCTCCAGGGCGCTCAAGTTGCCGAACCAAACCACGATGCACCCAGCCAGCATGATCTCCACTGTGCACCTGTAGAAGTTAGAGAGAGTCCTCCTTGACAAACCGACTCTCCGTAATCTTCTCAGGAAGTAGAGGCGCTGATGTGCTTTCTTTATGATTGCATCAGTGTGTTCGGACCAGGAAAGATCTTCAGAGATATGCACGCCCAGGAATTTGAAGCTCTTGACCCTTTCCACCATCGACCTGTTGATATAAACGGGACTGTGGGTCCCCATCCTCCCCCTTCCAAAGTCCACAATCAGTTCCTTGGTTTTGCTGGTGTTGAGGGCCAGGTTATTGTGCTGGCACCATTTGGTCAGTCGGTCGATCTCACTTCTATACTTTGACTCGTCCCCATCAGTGGTACGTCCCACAACAGTGGTATCGTCAGCGAACTTGATGATGGAGTTCGCACTATGACCGGCTACACAGTCATGAGTATAGAGTGAGTACAGCAGGGGGCTGAGCACGCAGCCTTGAGGTGCTCCCGTGCTGATTGTTATTGAGGCTGACACATTTCCATCAATACGAACTGACTGTGATCTGTGAATGAGGAAGTCGAGGATCCAATTGCAGAGGGTTGCGCAGAGACCCAGTTCTGCGAGTTTGGTAACCAGCTTGGAGGGGATGTTTGTATTAAATGCCGAGCTGTAATCAATGAATAACAGCCTGACATATGAGTTTTTGTTGTCCAAGTAGTCCAGAGCGTAGTGGAGAGCCAACGAGATCGCATCCAACATTGATCTGTTGTGGCGGTACGTGAACTGCAGAGGGTCCAGGTTTTTGTCGAGGTAGGAGTTGATTTGCGCCATGATCAATCTCTCAAAGCACTTCATCATCACAGACGTTAGTGCCACTGGTCAATAGTCATTGAGGCACGTCACCTTGATCTTCTTGGGCACCGGTATAATTGCCCTAGTGTCTTTTCTAATGAAACAGAGTGGAAGTTACTCTGATGTAAATTCGGCTTACTTACTCCACAAAAGCTTATCAGGTAGAGCTTTTGTATAAAAAACCCATCTCCAGGGTAAAGTCTAGAAGAAAAATAAGCAAATTCAGAATAGCAGTTTGCGCATGTAAAAATTGAATGACCCTCTTCTGGGCGCATTAACAATACAATGTCAGGGCAATTTTTAATTTCCTGAAATGTTGCAATGTTTGTACTGGATCGAAAATTCAAATTAGATTGATAATCGAAAAGGGCCCTATCACAACTTTACAAAGCTTCTTTTACGAAGCTTTGCAACTTCCCGAGGACGCAATGTCTCTTACAAATAATCTTGGTTACCTGAGGTCACTTATCGTCGTAAGAGGGGGAATGTTTAATGTATTGACAGTCAATAGAAAGGATATAATGTTTAAAGGAGATGTGCAGAGCAAGTGTTCGTACAGGTCAGAGCTCTCCGTAAACTGAAGATTGCAGGGCCCAGTAGCATCGTGTAAACTCTAGTGGCGAGAAGCAGGAGTTGCCGCACTCTGCAAATGCTAACTATCCACTGGGTTTCTTGTGCGCCATGTCTCCGTGCTGGTCCTCGAACCACCAAACAACCCTACACTATAAAACAAGAAGTAAAGGCCACACAATTTAATCATAGATAGACACAAAATCCTGCAATTACTCTGCGGGTCAGGCAGCATCTCTGGCATTACTTCAACATTTCGTGGTTATCTTTGGTGTCCTCGTTGCTGACCAATTTAACTCCCCTTCCCATTCCCATACTGGCCTTTCTGTCCAGGGCCTCCCCCATTGCCAGAGTGGGGCCTCAGGCAAAGTGGTGGAGCAGCACCTCATATTTCTATTTGGTAGCTTCCAACCCAATGGTATGAACATTGAATTCTCCAATTTTAGTTTACTTCTACAAACTCCTCCATTCTCCCTCCCTCCCCCAAACATCCTTCAACAGGCTTTGTAGTTGGCAATTATGTATTTATTTTGGACTCACACCTGCATCCAACAATCAGACTATCAGGGAATCCACTTGCCCGAGTTCATCTTCCGTAGACTGTGATTTGTCCAGCCCTCTCCTCTCAGTACTTTTTAACTCCCCCCGCAATTAGTCTGAAGATGGGTCCGGATCTGAAACACCACCTATCCATTTTCTCCAGAGATGCTGCCTGACCCGTTGAGTTACTCCAGTGTTTTGTGTCTATTTTTGGAATAAACCAGCATCTGCAGTTCCTTGTTATTACTTAATGTCTTCATCTTGCTGCATTAAAGTTGCCATTTGATGTCCAACTAGATAATAGTTTTTTTAAAGAGTTTATATAAACGATTTGTGATCTAAGTAAATGGCGATAATTTGTAAACAACATTAATACTTGTGAAAAGATATCAGAAACAATTGTCCTAAACAGCTGGACAAAAAGTGCTTGAATAACTCAGTTGGTCAGACAGCATCATTGGAGAACATAAGGTGACGTTTCAGGTCGGGTACTGAGGAAGGGTTCTCCTGAGAAGCTGCCTGACCCGCCAATTTACTCCAGTTACTCCAGCATTGTCTTTTTTTGTAAATCGGCATCCACAGTTCCTTGCTTCGATGTCTTAAACTGCTGCCCGCCTTCTATCCTCCCATAACCAAAATACAGAGTTGAATAGGTAGACCCGTTGAGTCTGAAGAAGGGTCCCGACCTGAACCAACACCTGTTCCTTTTCTCCAGAGATGTGGCTTGACTCGCTGAGTTGTTCCAGCACTTTGTGTCTATCTTCAGTATAAACCAGCATCTGCAGTTCCCTCCTACGCATTAAACCGCAGATTGGTCTACTGAGGATTTAAAATAAATATTGCCATCTTGTGGTTTAGTTCAGTTTAGTTTAATTTATTAGTCATGTGAACAGTGAAAAGCTTTTGCTTGCATGCTATCTGGTCAAAGAAAAGACTATACATGAATACAACCAAGCAGTCCACAGTGCACAGATAAAAGGGAACAACATTTAGTCCAAGATAAAGTCTGATAAAAGATAGTTCAAATGTCTCTAATGAGATAGGTAGGAGTTCAGGACCATATTCTAGTTGATGAGATGATTGTTCAGTTGCCTGATAACAGCCGGAAATAAACTGTCCCTGAACCTGGAGGGAAGGGTTTTTAAACTAAGATATCTCTTGCCTGATAGGAGAGGGGAGAAGTGAGAGAGTGACCAGAGACTGGTCTTTGATTATGCTGGTGGCCTTGCCAAGTCAGCATGACGTGTACATGGTTTGACTTAAACTCTGTCTACTCCTCAGAAACCACAGGAGTAAGTTTTTACAAAAGTGTATATTGCACTGGTGAGTGATAAATTATTTTTTAATTTTTTTTCAAAAGCTTGTACATTGGTTGAATTAGGTTTCAAAAATGGAATATGAAAATAGCGAATGTTTGAAATGCTCGGCAGGCCAGGTGCTTCGGGCGAGGGAATGTGTCAGATTGATGACCTTTTATTGCAACTGGATCATGGTGTTAGTGGAACAAGTTTACATCTGCAGAGAAAGGTGGGCGAGACCTTTCATTCCATCCCATTCCCACTCTCACCTCTCTGCCTCTGACAAGTCAAGAGTGTTTTATTGTCATACGTCCCGAAATGGAACCATGAAATTCTTACTTCCAGCAGCACAACAGATATGTAAACATAATACTCTGCTAACACCATAATAAACAAAACAAAGTTCAGTATATGTATTATAGTATACATAGTATACACTATGCCCCCAAGTCCAGGTACTTCAGAGCGTATTTGGAGGTTGTAGTGTTTAATAGCCTGATGGTTGTTGGGAAGAAGCTCTTGCTGAACCTGGATGTTACACTTTTCAGGCTCCTATAACTTTTTCCTGATGGCAGAAGTGAAATGAGAGAGTAGACAGAGTGGTGTGGGTCACTGATGATGTTGGCTTCCTTTTTGAGACAGTGACTCCTGAAGATCCCTTCCATGGTGGAGACGTCAGTACCATTGATGGATTGGACAGTGTTCACCACGTTTTGCAGTCTTCTTCCTTCCTGGGTGGTCGAGTTGCCGGAGTAGGCCATGATGTATCCAGTCAATATGCTCTCTACCTTCTGAACCTTCTGAATTTTGTAGTCGGCAGGGCAGTACTCTGCATATTGCCAACTTGGACAATTTTACATTTTTATCAAGCCAATTTATCAAGACAATTAACCTACAAACCTACAAACCTGTACGTCTTTGGAGTGTGGGAGGAAACCGAAGATCTCGGAGAAAACCCACGCAGATCACGGGGAGAATGTATAAACTCCATGCAGACAGCACCCGTAATCGGGATCGAACCCGGGTCTCTGGTGCTGCATTGTGCTGTAAGGCAGCAACTCTACCGCTGTGCCACCATGACTGTGCACCTGTAGAAGTTCAAGAGAGTATTTGTTGGCATACTGAATCTCTTCAGGCTTCAATGGAAGTAGAGGCATTTATGTTTGAATCAATGTGTTGGATCCAGGACACATCTTCAGAGATATGCATGCCCAGGAATTTGAAGTTTTTGACCCACTCCACCACCATCCCGTCGATGAAGACAGGTATGTGGATCATTGACTTTCCTCTTCCAAAGTCACAAATCAGTTCCTTGGATTTACTGTTTTTGATAGCAAGGTTGTTGTTTTGACACCACTCAATCAGCCAATTGATCTCCCTGCCTTACTCTGACTTGTCACCATCCATAATTCGTCCAACAACGATGCTGATGTTTGAATATGGAGTTGTAAATATGTCCGGCTTCACTGCCATAAGCATACATTGAGTAGAGAGTAGAGGGTTGGGCACTGGTGGTGCTCCTGTGATGAAGGCTATCAAGGAAAAACTGGTGCTGCCAATTTGTACTGATTGTGTTCCGTTGATGAGGAAGTTGGGGATCCATTTGCAGAGGGATGCGCAGAGACCCAGCTCCGTGGTAACCAGGTTGGAGGGGATGATGGTGTTGAACACAAAGTTGCAATCTATGAACAACATCCTGTGTATGTGTTTTTATTGTCCAAGAGATCCAGTGCAGAGTGGAGGCCCCATGAAATCACATGCTCCATTGACCTGTTGAAGCAATAGGCAAATTGTAGTGAGGTCCAGGTTCTTGTTGAGGTAGCAGTGGATATGTGCCATAACTAACATCTCAAAGCAGTTAATCACCACAGACATTAGTGCTATCGGTCGGCAGTCATTGAGGCATGTCACCTTATTCTTCTTAGGCACTGGTATTATTGAAGCCCTTTTAAAGCAGGTAGGAACCTTACACCTCAGTAATGAGAGGGTGAAGATGTCTGCAAACAATCCACACATGATAGTTTGCACAGGTTTTAAGAACGTGACCAGATACACCATCAGGACCAGATGCTTTCTAAGGGTTCACCCTCCTGAAGGATCTTCTGACATTGACCTCTGTGACTAAGATTGTAATACCATTGGGGCTATGGGGGTCCAGGAAGGCACATTGGTGCTGCTCTCCCTATCAAATAATGCATTGAGCTTGTCTAGTCGTGATACTTTGCCATCGCTTGAGCTGCCCCCTGGTTTCGTCTTGTCGGAGGTTCATCCAAGGCTTCTGGTTTGGGAACACTCAGATGGGTTTTGTGACTTTTGGAATCTCCCACCTGGAACACATGTGAAGTACTGTGAAGTACTTTTGCACTTCTGAACAAAGGATAGATGGAACTTAACCATATACATTGCTGGAAGATCACTGATAATTGTCTGACACATTTATCTTTTACCCATGGTAATGTGATATCATTCAGGCAGAGAACAGCATTAGAGGCAGCATCATAAATTTACTCTTGATTCAAGATATTCTGCTAATCCAAATATATATTTTCTGCTGTAAATACAATTTTTGAAGTTGAAAGGTATTATTTGTTGTAGCTACTGTTTCTAGTCCAATTATAATGGAATGCAGAGCCTCCCTGAAGGAACACCATATTAATGACGATATTAAATGGGGGCGGAGTTACACATGAAGATTATTCTTATATGGGGTTTAGACATTGCTGTTAAGGCCTGTATTTATGGCCCATTCATAATTGCCCTTATGAAGGTGATAGTGGGCTGATTAGCCCCTGTGAAGATGGCAATTACGCAGTGTACGATTAGTTTTATTCCAGCTATGTTAAAGAAAACATGATGCATTTCCAACAGAGTGTAACACTTAAAGTGGTGGACTTACTAGATGTCCACTACCCTTCCAAACAGTGGAGATTGGAGAAATGAAAGGTTTGCTGCATTGCTGTGACACATATTGCATCTTTGGTGCACTGGTGAATATTTAAGGTAGTGAATGGAGTATCAATCATGTGACTTGCATCCAATCAACTGAAGAACATCCAATGCATTCCTGACATGTACCTTGTGGACAGTATTTTTGTGGTTGGTTCAAGTAAAGGTGTCAATGGAGGAGGATTTGGAAATGATAATATCATTGAACACCTGAGGGAGGTAACTCGGCTACCTTTCTTTGGAGATGGTAATCGTTGGGCATGTGTATGGCATGCATGTCACATGCCACATATCAGTCCAAGTGTAAAGGTTGTCCAGGTCTTGCTGCATAAATGTGTGTGTGAACCTGGGTCATTGTCTGTGGAGTCATGAATAGAAGTAAACACTAAAGCACCTCTGTTTCCTTAGAGATGGGTATAACTCCAACCAGAAGAAAATATTCCGACTGATTTCCATTGACAACAATTTTACCATAGGTCCCTGCGAATGGTTTGGTGTCAACACCAAAGTTTCACCTGACCTCTGGAATGCACAGTAATATTTGTATCAAACCTTTAAGCCTGGACCATGACTGTCCTGGCAGACCTGTAGCTGAGTGTTGAAGATCAGTTTATTGATGAAATTCTGCAGCATGTTGAAGTCGTTTAGATTAGATTAGTTTAGAGATACAGCGCGGAAACAGGCCTTTCGACCAACTTGGTCAGCGCCAACCAGCGATCCCCGCATATTAACACTATCCTACACCTATTAGTGACAATTTTTTTTAAACATTTACCAAGCCAATTAACATACAAACCTGTATGTCTTTGGAGTGTGGGAGGAAACCGAAGATCTCAGAGGAAACCCACGCAGGTCAGGGGAAGAATGTACAAACTCCGTACAGACAGCACCCATAGTCAGGATCGAACCCAGGACTCCGGCACTGCCTTCGCTGTAAGGCAGGAACTCTACCGCTACGCATACTTCATTGTATTTATGATGGAGAGTGAACTGATGAACAAGTATTTGACTGGAATGGACTGGTACTGCTTTTTGTATTAGGCATATATTATATAACTCTTTAGATGCTTTTGCAGTAACTGTTCTGAAATAGCTTGGCTGGGGTCATGGTTGGTTACAGAGTTGTGGAGAAATACCACCCTGAAACAGATCATTCTGCTAAGTGAGTCCACGCTGACTATGTAGCACCCATTCACATTAGTTCATCATTATTCTCATTTTTCACTCTCCCTACATTTCCCACAATATCCTCAGATTCTACCCCTCATTCACATCAGGGGCAATTTATGATGGACAATAAATTTACCAACGTGGGGGGAAAGTGACACATGATCGCAGGTAGAATGTGAAAAGTCTATACAGACAGCACTAGAGTTTCGAGTTGAACCCAAGTCACTACTGTGAGGCTTGGATCACTGGAGCAGGGGCTCCACTTAACAAAAATCTGCAATATTACAATTGAGTTGTTATTGGAGAATTTGCTGTATCCAGTGCACACAACTATTTCTTGACATCGTACAAAAACCAGAGAGCAGTGCTGAACTACTATCTACCACTTTGGTGACCCTCTGACTATCCTTGAATGGACTTTGCTGGCTTTACCTTGCACTAAACGCTATTCCCTTATCATATATCTATACACTGTAAATGGATCGAGTGTTATTGTCTTTTTGGTGACTGGTTAGAATGCAACAAAAACTTTTCACTGTACCTCGGTACATGTGACAATAAACTGAATCCATCAGCAGAGGGCCGGTTTCTGTGATGGTGGAAAACTCAGGTGGAGGCTGAGATGGACCATTCTGGGTGAAGATAGTAACAAAAACATCAGTATCGCCTTCTGCACATAGGTGTCGATTTCAGCCTGGGTTTATTGGATGAAGAATAATTACCTAGGGGTGTCAACTGTGTGCTTAGGGGTGTTGGAAATATGACACATAGCATGTACACGTGAGCTTGCCAACACACTGCGCTGAACTGCTGTAAGGAAGCTTTACAGAGAATACAACCATGCCACTTTATGTTTATCACCTTACAAGAATAACATCTTGCTCCAAGCTGTCAAATAAGACTCTGACTTAGGTATTGCTTCATTCATGACAATATTTTGATTTATGGTGCCAGTGCCTTAACCTCTATCCCAACTTCCTGCACTAGGCTACTGGGTACCCAGATCACAACTCTTCCTATACATATTCAAGTACTTTTTAAATGTGATGAGGGTTTTAACCTTTTGGGTTGCGAGACCCAGAATCCCACCAACTTCCAGCTGGGAATGACTCCTTATTTTATAATCTAATAATTCAATTTTAGACCTAAGCCCACTGGTGGTAATCCTCGCTGCTGAGGTTAATCATTCTTTCTTATTTACTCCACCTAATTCCCGCATAATTATATTAGTTTCAAGAAAGTCTAACCTGATGCTTCACTGTTTTAAAAGAAAATCCCCCAAATTTTATCTAATCTTTCTTTGCAGCTCAAATTTCCAGTCTTGACACCATTTAGAAAATCTCCCCTACATTCCCTCTCACGCATCACGACGTTCCTGTAATGTGGCAACCAGTAAAAAACAATACTTGAACTGTGGTTTGCTTTGGTGATATAAACAAAAGGATCCTGTGGGTCTATTTAAGCAATTGACTATGCCATCAGGGTCAGTTCCCCCCGCCACGGGTACCATGTAATCCCATGCTACCTGCTCCATGGTCGGATATTCGGCGACTAAACCGTCTGGCCCACCTGGTTTGCCAGGTGAGGAGGGGGCTGTGGACCCCCAGCAGGACCAAAAACAAGACCTGTCAAAGGGCGGATGAGCTTCTAGTGAGCCAATGGCCATCCACACTTCAGTAGAAGTTGCGATCACTGTCATACATAGCATTGTAAGGAACGATGATAAAGCACACACACCAAAATCCTATACTTCCAGCGGCGGGAGTCCGCAGGAACTGGAAGACAGAGATGTGTGGTGCGTTCGTCACCGTTCCCGTCAGAAACCAGCACCACCCCGTCGCAAATGTTTCCAACGATGATGATGATGATGCCATCATACTACTTTTAAGAATCTATGAATCACACTGCTTGGTCATAGAAACATAGAAAATAGGTGCAGGAGTAGGCCATTCGGCCCTTCAAGCCTGCACCGCCATTCAATATGATCATGGCTGATCATCCAATTCTGTATCCTGTACCTGCCTTCTCTCCATACCCCATGATCCCTTTAGTCTCAAGGGCCACACCTAACTCCCTCTTAAATATAGCCAATGAACTGGCCTCAACTACCTTCTGTGGCAGAGAATTCCACAGATTCACCACTCTCCGTGTAATAAATGATTTTCTCATCTCGGTCCTAAAATACTTCCCTCTTATCCTTAAACTGTGACCCCTTGTTCTGGACCTCCCCAACATCGGGAATAATCTTCCTGCATCTAGCCTGTCCAACCCCTTAAGAATTTTGTAAGTTTCTATAAGATCCTCCTCAATCTTCTAAATTCTAGCGAGTACAAGCTGAGTCTATCCAGTCTTTCGTCATATGAAAGTCCTGCCATCCCAGGAATCAGTCTGGTGAACCTTCTCTGTACTCTATGGCAAGAATGTATTTCCTCAGATTAGGAGACCAAAACTCTACGCAATACTCCAGGTGTGGTCTCACCAAGACCCTGTACAACTGCAGTAGAACCTCCCTGCTCTTATACTCAAATCCTTTTGCTATGAATCCCCTTGTACATTCACACCACTCAATAATAGTTCAATTAATATATCTTAATCCAATATGTTATTCACAATTCTCTAGATTAAATTACATTGTCATTTTTTTGCCTAATTTAGCAATCCTCTTGCAATGGCTTCCATCTCCATTCTAGAACAGCTGTCCAATTTCAGTGTCATCTGCTAACTTCTTTATCATGTCCTCTGCACATAGATCTAAACCTCTGCCGTCATCTTTACCGATCCAAATCTTTACAGTTTGTGTGTCACATACTGTACATCCCTATACGTACATCCCTATACGTGGCACATAGCAAGCGGCCGAGTACTAATGCCCACACCAAGTGCTGGTGAATGAGATCAGTTTGGATGGTCGGCATCCGTGCTCCTGTGCTGTACGATTCTTTCAATACTGCAGTCATAGAGTAATGACCACTCTTTGCTTCCTTTCACTGAGCCACTTATGAGCCACTTATGGATCCGATTTGCCCCTGTTCCTTGTATTTCCCTAACTTTTACGCCCCATCTCACAAGACCTTATCAAAAGCTTTGACAACATGAAGACGACATCAAATGCACCGGCCTCGTTGACCCTTCTTCTATCCCCTGTAATGATCTGCACAAAGTACACATACACAAAGAGCATTAGTTGTGGTGGCTGTGAACAAAATCGAGATTTAGCAAAATGTTGCTGCCTTATTAGAAATGTAGAATGGATCTCTACAGTATTCCATGGGACAGTGGATGGATTTGCCAAATACCCATGTGCTCCTCGAAGGGCGTGTGTGAATACGAATGAAACGTACCCTCCCCTCTGAGAAAAACTGAACGAAAAAGGGCAGCGGGAAGGGTTGTGTGTGGTGTGGGGGTGGTGCAGAGGGACACTCACTGTGCAGTGTGTGGGTGCCTCAAGTCCTACTCAGCAGTGGTAGCGCCGCCTCCTGTGGTGTGTGTAATATCCGCCGTCGCTTCTCATTTTCTCTATTTTTTTCCCTTTGCCTTTTTTTTTGTTGCATCTAAACGCTCCGAAAGAGCCGCCACGGAAGTGGGGGGTGAAAGTGAATGGAACAACCAGTCCGGTGTGAGGTAACGTTGAGTATGTCTACTTTCTCCGATTCCTGGTGAGGTTGGTGGGGTGGGAGCTGGCGGGGTGGGTGTGCGGGGTGAAGGGAGAAACTTTGAGGGAGTGATCAGAGACTGCAATCTTCCACTTGGCAGGTGAAAGGAGGGAAGCAGTTTTTGTTTCTGAGTCTGAAGGAGTGTCTCGACCCATTCCTTCTCTCCAGAGATGCTGCTGCCTGTCCCGCCGAGCTACTCCAGCATTTTGTGTCTGTCTTCGATTCTGGACGTGGCAGATTGAGTCTGTTTGCCACTTTCCTCGGACCTCCCGAGGAAAAAGACACGGCCGCGACTTGAGCCTGTGTGCGGAACTACTGGGAACTTTTGCCGACTTCCCTGTGCTGTGCTGTGCTGCGCCGTAGAGCCGGCGTCCAGGGCGGCTGCAGCGGGATTGAAACCAAGGCGGGGGCGAAATTCAAACAATGCGTACCCCCCCCCCCCCCTCTTGTGTACACATTTAGTTTCTTATCAATAACAAATGAACAATCCACGTTCTGCACGCAGTGAGAGTTTCCCCGGGACCTGGATGTTGAACTGAACGAAACCACAAAATGCTGGAAACATTAAACAGGCCAGGTAGTATCTATAGAAAGTGAAATGGAGTTCAGGCTGATTCTTCAGCAGAACTAAGGTAGAATTAAATTAAAGTTAAATGTGATATGGAGTAAATAAATAAATACAATTGACCCGTATAAATTGTCCAACTTCCACTATTCGAACTCTTCGAAAATAATGACTACAAGCAGGTACAAGGTATACTCCTGACGTTTGTAACAGTCGGTAAGATGCCAAGTGTGTCATGAAATTGACATATTTCCACCATCAGGGGCCAAGGGAACTGATTGCATAAATGTGGCAAATCCGAGCTTGGTGCCAAGTAGAATGGTTAAACTGAATGATATTTGAGTAGTGACGATACGGAAGGAGGGAAAAGGTGATTTGATGTGTATTACGTCTGAAGAGATAAAATGCCGAATCAATGTAACCTCTAAACGTGTTGCGAACATACCTCGGATTTAATGTTAAACTTGAGGTTTGTTCCACTACTGGACAATACAGCAATAAAGCCCAGTCTAGATGGATTCCCTTGCTCTATCTACACTGGGTAATCATCTATGAGATGCTGTTGATTTGGGGATTATTGAGTAAAGAGTTAGGAGGTGGAAAATGAGTTACTTATTTTAAATTGATTATTTTAATGTCCTAATGATTTGTTGGAGTTTTATGAATTTCTTTATTTCTCAAATCAGACTACTCTTTAAATTGCTTACTTTAATTTCTGCGATATTAGACCCATCAACGTGTATGAAGGAACTGCAGATGCTGGTTTACACTGAAGATAGACACAAAATGCTGGAGTAACTCAGCGGGACAGGCAGCATCACTGGAGTGAAGGAATGGGTGACATTTTGGGTTGAGACACTTCTTCAATCTGGGGTCGACCCAAAAGATTACCCATTCCTTGTCTCCAGAGATGCTGCCAGGCCCGCTGAGTTACTCCAGCAGTTTGTGTCTGTATTAGATGTCTCAATGTCTGGGACATTTTAATAACTGGATTAAAACCATTTACAATTTTTGCAGCTAGTAAAGTCCCCTCTCAAAGATGTGCCAGTTACCAAACACAGTCATGTGGATCCTCGGTCTGCTTCCTGGAGATTCTGTTGGCATCCAGTCCATGTCATGAAGCTAGGGTATGAAGGATTAGAGAAAACAAGCCCTTCACCTCTAGGCAGATAAGTGTAGGCGTGGAGAAACAAGGTGCAGTGATTCTAGTCTGAATTCAGAGTCTGAAGAAGGGTTTCAGTCTGAAACGTTGCCTATTTCCTTCGCTCCATAGCTGCTGCCTCGCTCGCTGAGTTTTCTCCAGCATTTTTGTCTACCTGCAGTGGTTCTAGGTTAGGAAACTAGCCTAATGGCAATGATCTTCCATTAGCCAGAAACATTCTGCTAATAATTCCATTGATATTGCATGACCTACTGAATATTTCGAGTATTTTATTTTCATTTCCAGCATTGACTATATTGTACTCTTGTAGAAAAAAAGGATGACGGTGTTAGTTGAAGGGATGTGAGGAGGATGGTGTGAAGCATAACCACCAGCATGAATCATTGGGGCTGAATGGCCTGTTAGTGGGTTCCTATATTGCTCATTGTTTCTCCAGAATGAGCCCAGGTTTCAGAATTGTGGTTGAGGTGAGCGAAGTAATGAAAAGGAACTGCAGATGTTACTTTATACCACATTATATTACTTTATCGTGGATAGACACAAAATGCTGGGGTGGCTCAGTGGGTCAGACAACGCCTTTGGAAAACATGGATAGGTGATGTTTCTTGCTTCCAGTTACCCCCCCACCCCCCCACCTACAATCAGTCTGAAGAAGGGTCCAAACCTGAAATATTACCTATCCATGTTCTACAAAGATGCTGGCTGACCCGCTGAGCTACTCCAGCATTTTATGTCTATCCAAGGGTACTAGGTAATTGGTGACGAAATAAAAGTGATGACTATTATCTGAAAGATATTTTGGATTTATAAAACAAAATAAAATTAAAACATTAATATAAATAATTTAAATATAAATCGAAATTATTTAGGGAGGGGAAGAACAATGGAAGGCCTGGCATGGGGGGGACTACCGTGTGGGAGAACCATGGGCAATTGGGGAAGGGGGGAGAACAAAGGATTCCATTCCATAAATCAATTTTAAATAAGTAATTCCATCCTTTTCACCTGGTAAATCTTTACCCCAAATCCCCACTAAAATCAACACAATCATGTTATCATTCTGGATTCAGGGACTATTCCGCTCTCTTAATTCAGGATCTGATGAGAGGGTGTCATTGGAGCATGACGGCAAGAAATGGTTATGTATGGTTTTCATTTGAACAAATGAATAACACAAATTACAGAAGGTTTTTTTTGGCGATCGAACATTGGTTAATGCAAATTATTTCCCAATAAAAATGGAAATCTTTTTCTGAAGTTCAAGAACAAAAGATGTTTTCACCACATTGGATCTTCGTGCTGTTTAAATTCCAGATTGGAGCGTTCCAATGTGATTGCATGGCTTTCTTTCACCAGTGTCTTTAAAGGCACCCCCTTCAACAAATGGTATATTATGAATACTTGTAACAGACTACAGCAACAACTACACTTAAAAGCTGTTTCTCTCCTTCATTGTAAATATCTCTCCTTCACTCCTTTGTTGCAATTATCAGTGCACCCAAGTTCAGTTACCCATTTTCTGTCTCTAAAACTGCTGTATTCAGGAGGCTGCATTGCCCTTTAGTTCCCCAAATGTCTTAAATTTTAAAACTCTCATCCGTACTTCTACTCCTTCTACTTCTACACCAGGACTACCTATTCTTGTATTGTCCTCTCCATTTTTGCTCCTTTTCCGCCTTCCCCAACTTGTTTGAGCCTCACAGTAAAACATATGTGTTTCAACTGAGCTTTTAGTTACCCCTCCTAACAGCGATGGGTCATTCTCTTTATTTTCTACTTTCTAAAGTACCTCAAGGCATTTTACATGTAAAATTGTAATGGTAATTTTTGCTGCATTCAGCCTATTTACTAAACTGAAAAGTATTGGAAGTAATTATTTCAAAATAGAATAATTCGATTTTGTAAATTGTTCAAAATACTAGAGTGCTATAACATAATCCAAAGGTCTGAAGTCTTAAAACACACATGGAGAGAAATAGTGAATAGATTGAATTTAAAGATGAGTACATTACTCCAAAGCAGTAAATTATTTCACGTTTTCATGAAACCTGAAAGACAATACATCCATATCCAGCCAGAAATGGAATCACTAAACATCAGGAGGTTGAGTAGTTTACCTTACAAGATACAAATTGCTGGAGTAACTCAGCAGGTCAGACAGCATCCCCAGCAGGACATGGTTAGTGATATCTCGGGACGGGACCCTTCTTCAGACTGTTTTACCAGTTTACCCTAATGGTTAAAGCCTTTGCACTGGGAATCTGAATTACTGAAATGGCAAACAAGATCTCGCAGTAGAATTTCATCAAACACCAGGCCCGAAGTAGATGTAGAATGCCTCTCTTGCTTATGACCTACTGAAGCGAGCTAATGCCTACCTTTCTTTACAGTAAGTTTCTTTCCTCCTCTTTCAAGATAAATAACAATGATATCCTTCTTTTAACAAATGGATCAAATAACTAATTTAAACTATGGTTAAAGATACTTCATGAAGAATTCTTCTTGACTGTTACTGACTGTGGCATGAAGACACAAAAGGCTTGAGCGGGTCAGACAGCATCTCTGGAGAAAAGGAATCGGTGATGCTTCGGGTTGAGACCCTTCTTCAGACTGTCTCTCCAGAGATGCTGTCTGTCCCGCCGGTTTACTCCAGCTTTTTCTGTCTATCTTCGTTTTAAACCAGCATCTGTAGCTCCTTCCTACAATGTAATGAATAATTTCTTGAATGGAATGTACATCAATAGAAAAAGATGCAGCCATTTCTCAGCTTTTTGCTTATTAGCTTTGGTACAATTTATTGCAACAGTGTTAATATTCAGGTAATTGGATCAACAAAGTTCGAGATTGCTGCTTGGGATAGAATAAATTCCAGCTGAAAAGCAAACCCATTAGTTGAGTATAGTTTAATGTCACCTGTACCGAGGTACAGTGAAAAGCTTTTTTGTTGCTTGCTATTCAGTCAGTGGAAAGTCTATACATGATTACGTTCGAGCCGTCCACAGAGTATAAATACAGGATAAAGGGAATAATGTTTAGTGCAAGATAAAGTTCAGCACAATATGGTTAAAGATACTCCGATGGTCTCCAATGAGGTGGATAGTAGGTCAGGACCACTCCCTAGTTGTCGATAGGATGGTTCAGTTGCCTGATAATCTGGAGGTATGCGTTTTTACACTTCTGTACCTCTTGCCTGAGGGGGGAGGTTGAGAAGAAGGAGTGTCCGGGGTGAGACTCATCCTTGGTTATGCTGGTGGCCTTCCCAAGGCAGCGTGATGTGTAGATGTAGTCAATGGAAGGGAGGTTGGTCTGCATGTTGGTCTGGGCTGTGTCCACAATTCTCTGCAATTTACTGTGGTCTTGGATGGAGCTGTCCGATAAAATACTTCCTATGGCACATCTGTAGTTGGTTAGAGTTGTAGAGGACATGGCGAACTTCCTAAGCCTTCTAAGGAAGTAGAAGCGTTGTTCTTGGCCATTGCATCGAAATGGCTGGTCCACGACAAATTGCTGGTAACATTTACACCTAGGAACTTGAAGCTTTCTACCATCTTTACTTTAGCGGCATCAATATATACCGGGGTATGTGTACTACTTCATATCATCTATATACCCTGTACCATTATATTTGCTTGGTGTGGGAAGGATAGGGATTTGGACCCATCATTTCCAAATAACTTTTCCTTAGGAATAAATAGGTTTAAGGTTTACTGTTGTCACATGTACCGAGGTGCAGTTCAACGTTTTTTTGCTTGATATCCAATCATATCAGATAATCCTATACACAAATCCAATCAAGTCAAACTCAAGTATAATAGGTAGAGCAAAGGGGAAGATGCAGAGTGCTGAAAATAGTTCGCAGCATTGTAACACATCAATTCTACAGACAAAATCCAATGTATGCAATGGAGTCGAGGTGAATTGGCCAGCACCCTAGCTTATGGTGACATGTAATCATTCTGGGAATTATTTGGAGGCACCTGATGAAACAGATAGGCTTTTGTCGTTGTTTTTTCTAACTTAAAAAAACCCTAGTTTATTTATTGGATTATAAACATATTCTCCATATTAGATTTTGAAAACCAGATGCTTCTACATGGATACTTAGATCTGTGATTTATGATTTTATTTCATGTCTTTCTGGGTCAAAACAAACATTGCAAAAGTTCATTGGTGCTCTTACTAAATTCTATATTTTTTGATGTTTGAATCAGAGTTCTGGGTACAAGGGTTCTCTTAAGGGTAGAGAAAAACTCAGGGAGCTAACATGGATGGATGTGAAGATAGACACACAAAAAGCTGGAGCAACTCAGCGGGACAGGCAGCATTTCTGGAGAGAAGGAATGGGCGACATTTCGGGTCGAGACCCTTCTTGAGGCATTCCAGCTTTTTTGTCTATCTTCGGTTTAAACCAGCATCAGCAGTTCCTTCCTACAAATGGGTGGGTATAAAACTCCGCACCCTCTCCACTATACTTATTTATAGTCATGTTGTTCAGAACGGGACAAAAGATAGGCACAAGAAACAGGTGTGCACCATCTTACAAGAGACCAACCAATTATGACGTGATCTTTTCATTTAAGGCTGTCAAACATACGTTAAGCTGATTGGCAGAGTAAGCCGAGTGGAATGCAAGAGTCAAGAGTCAAGAGTCAAGAGTCAATTTAATTGTCATTTGGACCCCTGGAGGTCCAAACGAAATGCCGTTTCTGCAGCCATACATTACCCACAAATAGACCCCAGACACAACATAATTACATTTAACATAAACATCCATCACATAGCTGTGATGGAAGGCCAAATAAACTTATCTCTCCACTGCACTCTCCCCCCCCCCCCCGATGTCAGAGTCAAAGTCATAGCCCCCGGCTGGCGATGGCGATTGTCCCGCGGCCATTAAAGCCACGCCGGGTGGTGCGAGGCCGCACACCGGGACTTGGTGTTAGAGCCCCCGGTGTGCGCTCGCAGAGTCCGCGGCCGTTCCAGCCGCGCGGGGCAGTGATGTAGGCCCCGCTCCAGGAGCTCTTCAACCCCGCAACTCGGGCGGGAGAAGTCGCCGCTGCAGGAGCCCTGAAAAGCGGTCTCCCTCCAGGGACCCGCGGGCTCCCGGTGCCGTCGTCCACAGACCCGTCGTTGGAGCCTCCGACTCTCTGGTAGCAGCAGCAGCACTCCTCCACCGCTCCACCCGCTCCGGACTCGGCCAGCTCCGCGACGGCAACGGTGAGTCGGCACCTGAGTCCCCGGCTTCTTCCTGTTGGAGGCCGCTCCTCGTTGCGGCCTCAACGACACCTGAGACCCGACGAGAAAAGGTCGGGTCTCCAGTGCAGGGAGAGATTCAAGCCTTTCATTGAATGCTTGAAATGAGTTTAATAATTCTAACAGTTTAACCAACACCTCAAATTTGGTTATGCTCAACTCTCTCCTTTCAGGCAAAAAATGTAATTAATTTACTAACTGCTGAGAACAGGGTATGGCTACTTGACAATATGCAATGAATGCGTTGCTTGGAAGCCACCAGGTTTGTCTCCATCTCCTCAAAGGGATCAGCAGAGAAGATATAATTCATTGATGCATCCATTGACTGAACGCAAAGCATAGTCATGCACACTTGTAAGATGCTTCATTATGTCTCCTTTGCTCTGTTGGAGTAACTCAGCAGGTCAGATCCCATCTTTGGAGAACATAAATAGGGTGGGGTGAGGTTTTGGGTGTTTTGCCGTTTTGGACTGAAGAAGGGTCCCCACCCAAAATGTCACATACCTACAGTATGTTCTCCAGAGATGCTGACTGATCTGTTGAGTTACTCCAGCACATCAGCACATCGTGTTTTTTTTGTAAACCATAATTTCAAGTATGTGTTTATTAGATGCGTCCCGTATATTTTCTGTTCATGCGAGCATGTGTTTGGTGGATTTATATCTTCATGGCTGTTTGGAATAAATAATACAACTGGTACCTGAAATATTTGCAGTCGAGCAAAGTTTGGATATTTGTAAATTATAACCATACTGTTTGTGGAGCAAATTTGTCTTTGGTTTTCGCATTCTCCTGGGAATAATGTGTTCCTCTTGAAAGCTGAATCGAACCTCATTATAAAAATATAATTACATTTTAATACATTGTCACCACCATCTATTTGTCTTCTGTGATTGCATTACACAATACTCTCCAAATGTTTTTGTTCTTTCTTTAATGTCAGTAATTTGATGGCCATCTTTGAGTAAAGAAGAATATACATTTTATGAAATATAGAACAAAACTACATCAAGCTAATAGGATAATAGAATTATGGACTTTTGGGTAGGGAGCTGCGGGGCGGGGGGGTGGGGGGGGGGGGGGTAGATTTTAGGGGAGCAAAATTAAAAGTTGAGATGAATATCTGAGGACATTTACACTGGGAGCTAACGTACTAAACTGACAAAAAAAGACACTGCGCTGGAGTAACTCAGCAGGTCAGGTAGTACCTCTGAAGAATAAATAGGTGATGCTTTGGGTGGGGACCCTTCTTTAGAATTGGCCTGAGGAAGGGTTCCCTCCCTAAATGTCACATATCGCTGTTCCCCAGAGATGCTGCCTGATCTACTGAGTTACTCCAGCACATTGTGTCTTTTTTGTCAGTTTGGTATGTTGTTCTCCCAGTGCGAAAGTTCTCAGACATTCATCTCAATTGTGCTTTTAATTTTGTTTAGTTGTCGCTCCCCTAAAATCTACACACATGTCTTTTTTTGTAAACCAGCATCTGCAGTTCACGTAGTTCATGTATGTTAACATACCAACTCACCTTTCTCATTGCTGGTGCTGACAAAACCTTGCAATTATGCAAGGAACACTAGTTTGATGGAGCGAAATACGTTCATTCTGTATGGGTACAGTTGCTGAGTTATTTCATTCTGTTACCTAATATTTGGCAAATCTGTACATTTTAGTGCGGGTTAACTAATGGATTGAATGAGCTTTAATTGTTTTATTTTCTGTATTACAGGAATGAAATCTGATGTTTGATTGTTTAATTTATTCAACTGTGACGAAGAAACTTCAAGTGACAGATTTTCTTTTGCCCGTTTTGACTTGAACTGGAATTCTGTTAACCAGGAATTGAGAATGGCTTCAATAGATCCATACCAGTACATCATAGTAAGTACAGTATATCGCTTCCAACACAAACATTTTTTCATTTGCTGATTGTTCTTATTTTATAATGCAGTGCTTATTCTTACTGGGGAATAGAACGCCTCACACTTCAGGAACCCAGTACTTTCAGATTAAAATAGACCACTGTTTTTTCATGCACCAGACTCTATTGAGCCATTTTCACCAGCAAAACCCATACAATCCATTTCAGACTACCCAGGTGTCTGCAGCAAGTTAGTGAGCAGTTTTGGTCACATTTGGTGTTACAGACCCATTTGTCCTTGAAAATACAAAAAAAATTGGATTGATACTCTGCATTATTGTAGTCAATCACTTTTGATTTGGGTTCAGAAGTGAATGACTAAAGGTTTAGGCTTATCCTGCCAATACAAGGCTACTGCATTTCCAATCAGTTGATAACTCATCTTATATTAATAATAATAATAATAATAATAATAATAATAATAATAATAATAATAATAATAATATCTTTTATTGTCATTACACATAAGCGCAACAAGATTTGGTATGCAGCTTCCATCCGATGTCATAACTGAAATCTATCTATATAACTAAAACTCTGTTCTTGACCGGTTTTGGCGATCTGTGCTGCGATTTCCGAGAGAACGCCGCCACCTACGTCCGTCGTTTTTGGCCACCTCGCTCAGAGCCCCCCTCCACCGCATGTGTGCCGAGGATTTTTCCCGTCGATGAAATATGACAGAGATATTAATGTTTTTACAAAATTCCCCATTCTCTCTGCTGCTCCTGCTGGTGGGATGGGGGAGGGACTATAAAACCAGGAAGTGGTGTGCCTCAATCAGTCTCTACAACATGGAGGTCTGAGCTCTGAATGACTGAACAAATGTCTACACAGCTGTGAGTAAGTACCCTTAATGCGGTTTGAAAATGAAAATATGGTTATAGTTAGTTTGAAGGAAAAAAGCACTGCCTGCAAATGGTTGTTTGGGGGGTTTGGGTTCTCTCTCTCTCTCTCCCCCCCCCCCCCCCCCCCTCTCCCCCCCCCCCCCCCCTCCTCCCCCCCCTCCTCCCCTCTCTCCCCTCCTCCCCTCTCCCCCTCCTCCTCTCTCCCCCTCTCTCCCCCCTATTCTATCTTTCCCCTCCTCTCCCTCTCTCTTTCCCTCTCTCCTCTCCTCTCTCCTCTCTCCCCCTCTCCTCCTCTCTCCCCTCTCCCCCTCCCCCTCCCCTCTCCCCCTCCTCTCCTCTCTGTCGTCCTCTCTCTACCCGTCTCTCCGCACTCCCCCTCTCTCACCCCCTTTTGCTCCACAATCTCTCCTCTCTTCCTCTCACCTTCCTCCCCTCGCTCCCTCCCTCTCTCTCCCCCTCCCTTCCCCTCACTCCCCCCCCCCTCCCTCCCCCTCCTCTCCCCCTCCCTCTCTCCCCCCTCTCCTCTCTCCCCCTCTCCTCTCTCCCCCCTCTCCTCTTCGCCCTCTCCCTCCTCTCCCCCCTCCCTCCCCCTCTCCCCCCCTCTCCTCTCCCCCCCCTCTCCCCCCCTCTCCTCCTCTCCCCCTCCTCCTCTCCCCCTCTCCTCCTCTCCCCTCCTCTCTCCCCCCTCTCTCCTCTTCCCCCCTCCTCTCCCCCCTCTCCTCTTCCCCCCTCTCCTCTTCGCCCCTCTCCTCTTCCCCCTCCTCCTCTCCCCCCCCCTCTCCTCCCCCCCTCTCCTCCCCCCCCCCCCTCTCCCCCCCTCCTCTCTCTCCCCCCCCTCTCCTCTCTCCCCCCTCTCCTCTCCCCCCCCCCCTCTCCCCCCCCTCTCCCCCCCCCCCCCCCTCTCTTCCTCCCCCCCTCTCCTCCCACTCCTCCTCTCCTCCTCCTTCCCCCTCTCTTCCTCCTCCCCCTCTCCTCCTCTCCCCTCTCCTCCACCTCCCCCTCCCTCCTCCTCCCCCCCCCTCTCTCCTCTCCCCCCTCTCCTCTCCCCCCTCTCCTCTCCCCCCCTCTCCTCTCCCCCCCTCTCCTATCCCCCCCTCTCCCCCCCTTCTCCTCTCTCGCCTCCGCCTCCCCCCTCCATTCCCCTCCCCCACCCACCCTCCCTCCCCTAAACCCCCTCCACACCCCCTACCCTCTTCCCTCCACCCTCCCTCCCCTCCCTGCTCCCCACCTCTCCCCCCTCTCAGCACCCTCTCTCTCTCTCCTCCCCTCTCTCTGTGTCTCTGTCTCTCTCTCTGTCTCTGCCCCTTCTCTCTCTGCCCTCACTCTCTACCCCTGCCCCCACCTCTCTAGATGTGACTGCAAGTTGGGGGCTATGCGCCAGTAGATACGGTGGTTATGGGGTAAAAGGAGCAAATTAATAATATTAATATAATATCAAGGGGGGTAATTAGCGTGAGTGCAGGGGGGGGGGGGGGGGGGGGGGATAGTTAGTGTGTGTGACGCTGCAGGCCGCCTCGTCCCCCCACAACCGCACGTTGGGGGAACAGACCCAACGGGTCTGCACTTGGTCTAGTAACTAATAAAACTTAGATTTAGATACCCCGAGAACATGGTTTGTAAGAAGAACATTACAACAGTAAAATAGTCAAAACAGTTCAAACAGACTAAAGTGCAGATGTGTCTGTGTGACGTGACCATCCGAGGGAGACTGGGGGTCCATGGGGGTGGGGGGCACTCAGCAGGGCCGGTTCAGAGGCGCTATAGCTCCGGGAATGAAGCTGTTCCTGAGTCTGGAGGTTCGGGCGTAGAAGGCCTTGTAACGTCTGCCAGAGGGCAGTAGTTTGAACAGTCCATTACAAGGAGACGAGTCTTTATGGCTGACGGCCTTCCTGAGGCACTTCTCAAAATAATGTACACAATAATTTTGTACTAGTAGCGTGGATAGGGGAGAACCAGTGGATGTGGTGTATCTGGACTTCCAGAAGGCTTTCGACAAGGTCCCACATAAGAGATTAGTATACAAACTTAAAGCACAAGGCATTGGGGGTTCAGTATTGATGTGGATAGAGAACTGGCTGGCAAACAGGAATCAAAGAGTAGGAGTAAACGGGTCCTTTTCACAATGGCAGGCAGTGACTAGTGGGGTACCCCAAGGCTCAGTACTGGGACCCCAGCTATTTACAATATATATTAATGATCTGGATGAGGGAATTGAAGGCAATATCTCCATGTTTGCGGATGACACTAAGCTGGGGGGCAGTGTTGGCTGTGAGGAGGATGCTAGGAGACTGCAGGGTGACTTGGATAGGCTGGGTGAGTGGGCAAATGTTTGGCAGATGCAGTATAATGTGGATAAATGTGAGGCTATCCATTTTGGTGGCAAAAACAGGACAGCAGACTATTATCTAAATGGTGGCCGATTGGGAAAGGGGGAGATGCAGCGAGACCTGGGTGTCATGGTACACCAGTCATTGAAGGTAGGCATGCAGGTGCAGCAGGCAGTAAAGAAAGCGAATGGTATGTTAGCTTTCATTGCAAAAGGATTTGAGTATAGGAGCAGAGAGGTTCTACTGCAGTTGTACAGGGTCTTGGTGAGACCACACCTGGAGTATTGCGTACAGTTTTGGTCTCCAAATCTGAGGAAGGACATTATTGCCATAGAGGGAGTGCAGAGACGGTTCACCAGACTGATTCCTGGGATGTCAGGACTGTCTTATGAAGAAAGACTGGATAGACTTGGTTTATACTCTCTAGAATTTAGAAGATTGAGAGGGGATCTTATAGAAACTTACAAAATTCTTAAGGGGTTGGACAGGCTAGATGCAGGAAGATTGTTCCCGATGTTGGGGAAGTCCAGGACAAGGGGTCACAGCTTAAGGATAAAGGGGAAATCCTTTAAAACCGAGATGAGAAGAACTTTTTCCACGCAGAGAGTGGTGAATCTCTGGAACTCTCTGCCACAGAGGGTAGTTGAGGCCAGTTCATTGGCTATATTTAAGAGGGAGTTAGATGTGGCCCTTGTGGCTAAGGGGATCAGGGGGTATGGAGAGAAGGCAGGTACGGGATACTGAGTTGGATGATCAGCCATGATCATATTGAATGGCGGTGCAGGCTCGAAGGGCCGAATGGCCTACTCCTGCACCTAATTTCTATGTTTCTATGTTTCTAATATTTGAGAGAAGCGCATTGCAGTTTGTTGCAAACACATCCTGCCAGCCAACAGATACAGTATGGGAGTAGTCCCTACAGAAGATGGGAAAGGGTGGGGAGGAGAAGATGTAGATAGTGGTGAGATCTTTTTGTGGCTGGAGGAAATAATAATGGATGGTGTGTTTAATGTGGAGGCTGGTGGGGTGTAGGACTAGAGGTTCTGTTTGGAAGGAGGTAAGATGAGATCAAAAAGCAGAGGAAATACGAGAGAGCACTCCGACAATCATAGTAGAAAGGAAGTCACCTCCTGAAAAAGCACATCTCAGATGTCCTGGAACAGAAAGCCTCCACTTGCGTGCAGGTTTAAAGGAGATGGAAGAGGGGGTGAGAAGAAATGGAGTCCAGGTAGCTGTGGGAGTCAATGGATTTATAATAAATGTCAATTGATAATCTCTTGTACACCCATCTCCCAAGATGGGTACAGAGAGAAAGTGTAAGAAATGGTCCAAGTGAATTTGAGATAGATTAACTCAGCTGGACAGACACACATCTCTGGTTAGAAGGAATGGGTGACATTTACATCAGTGTAAACCAGCATCTGCAATTCCTTCCTACACAAGTGAATTTGAGATTGGGGTGGAAGTTTGTTGCTAAGGTGATAAAACTGTTGGGTTCTGCATAGGTCTGCAGCTCCGATTAAGTCACCAATGTAACAGAAATTTGGGAGTGGCATCACAGAAAGTTTGGAACAGTAACTACTCCACATAACCAACAAAAAGAAAGATTTAGCCAGGTCACATGGCCATATTTTTGATCTGTAGGAATGAAAAGGAGTCAAAATAGGTCGTTCAGGGTTAGAACAAGTTTCACTTGGAGGATAAAAGTGTTGGTGGAGACCTTTAAGACCTTCCTAATTGGAGATGGTGGGGGGGGGAAGGATATGTAAAAATAGTCTGTTTATGAAGTTGGTTCGAGGTGACATGCATTCATACGAATAGCTTGTTTCAGTTCTGCAAAACCTGCACATTTCTATTTATAGTGCATGTGTGATTTACTACAGTTAGGAAGAAGCGTAAATTCATGAATGATGAAGTCGGTATTTGTGAAAAAGGTTTTGAAGCTTTTGGGCAAATCATCATGCAATGAGAAGAAAGTAATCAGTGAGTCAAATTGTGCCAGCTGAGGCCACAGCACGAGATGGTCAATGCAGCACGGACATTGAAACCACATGGATGATGTTCCAGTGGGCAGAGTCATGCAGAGAAATGTTGTGAGGGAATTTCTTCCAAATTGTCCTACTTTCCAGATTTTATTATTTCCCCACTTGGTTGTCTGTTTTGACCCAAGGAAAGCCTTTAGGGAAGATTTAATTTTCTCCTCTACTTTCATTTATTGCAGCAAACTCTTTTTACACTTGTTTACATTTCCTCATTCAATGTAACCTTCCTCTTCACTAATTCTTGAACTCCATTTCAATTCAGTGGAGACATGCAGTTGCATCAGAGGTGACAGATTGTCTGACCCTTCCAGTCCCCTTTACTAGAAGTTACAGAAATATGCTTCTTGTTTCCCTCTAGAAATTGCCTTTACATGGATTCGCAAACTATACAGTTTGGAAACAGGCCTTTCATTCCAGGAAGTCTGTGCAAACCATAAAACGCACATTTGCGTTAGTACAAAAGTGCTTGAGGCAGGTACAATAGCAACATTTAATGGGCATTTAGACACGAATAGGAAAGGTTTAGAGAGAAATCGGTCAAACATAGCCAAATGGGGCCAACTTAGATGAGCACTTGGTCAGCATCTGGTTGGGCCAAAGGGCCTGTTTCATGCTCTGTGACCAAGACGCAATACTGAATCTTTGAAGCTGGAAATATGAAACAGAAACAAAATCTCAGCAAGTTGGACTGCATCTGTGGAACGACAAGCAGTCAATGTTTTGGATGCTTATCCCCAGAATTGATTTGATTTTATTCTCCCCACATTCCCATGAACCCCTCATGCCTCCCAGTACCACCACATGGCCATTAACCTAGTAACACAAATGTCATTGGGATGTCATAAGGTCATTTCTTTATTCCCCATTATCACTTTTGCTTCATTCTCCAGCAGTCCAACGTCCACTCTTGCTTCTTTCATGCTCTTTACATAACTTATCTGGGAGGAAACCAAAGCACCCAGGGGAAACGGCACGCAATAATAAAGAGATTGTGCATACTCCATACAGATAGCACAGGAGGTTATGTATTGAAGATAGACTCACAAAGCTGGAGTAACTCAGTGGGTCAGACAGCATCTCTGGAGAAAAGGAAAGATGATGTTTCGGGTCGAGACCCTTCTTTAGACTGGTTTGGCTCGGCAAGGAAATCGAGAACATTTCCATATTCTTGCAACTTCGCAGGGTTTAAAAAAAAATGTAAACAGCACCTTCTAAGCATACAGCTTGAATTTTATTTCTCGTCTCCTTTTTACCTTATTGTACTGATGCCACTGGCTTTCCAAGACTTTTATTTTTTTTTTAATGTCAAGGGTTTTGCTCTCGCCCTGTTTAATCTTGGCTTTGACCTTATTGTGGGGAGGATAAGTTGTATTGCATCTACAATGCAATTGGCCTGGGTCAGAATTTATGCTTCTATGAGCCTCCTTCCACTCCTCTTCTTCACCCAACACTGTTCCTCCCTTCCTATTGTAATCTTCAAGCTTCCCCTTGAATGCACCCCTGCTTCAACCACTACATATTTTGCATAAAACAGTTTTACTTGAATTGGATATATTATTGACACTGTTGCATTTATGGCCATTACTTTTGGACTTGCACGCAAGTGGAAATATTTTCTCTTTACTAGTCCGTCTCAACTTATCACATCTCGTTTGACATGATCTATTCTAGAGAAAGAAAGCTTGCTACATTCAGCCTTCGCCTCGTGATTATATCTTGGTCTAACCACTGTTGAAGGCAATTTTTCTGCTGGTCACTATTTAGTATAAACCCAATATTTGTTTTGATCTTTCTCTAGCCTTATCATGCCTGCTTTGCAATTATTCAGTGAATTATGATGTTACCCAGGATCATTTAGTTCCTTTACATTCTCGTACTCTTCTTATCCAGGCAGAGCCTGGTGCTGTTAGTCCATTTGTTAACCACACTCATTTATAGACAAACACATTTTCCAATTTGACAGCTTTCTGCAAGCGTGTTAATAGTGTCGTGTAGTTTGTCACATACTTCCTTTGCATTATCTACATGCCACAAGTAGGCATCATACTTGCTGGGGAGATAAAGTGGTTCTTCGCCCAGACTGTGAGGAACAAGTATGGGCATTGTATTTTCCCACTCACTCAGCTCCACCACATCCATGCAATAAAAATGAGCACAAGTTTTGAAGTTTTTTAATATTACTTTTACATCATTTTTTCTTTCACATTCTTACCTGTGCTTCAACATTTGTTAAATTTGAATATATTTCAATGAATTAACTATGCACAACTCTTAGAGCTGAGTGCAATAGCAGGTAGAAATTGCTACAAAAATTATATTTTAAAAGATCCTATCAATCTCTCGCGCGACCTTCTCTGCAACTCAAAACTAACCTTTTCTGCCTTTCCCGGTTCTGTCAGAAGGCTGACCAGAAACATGAACCCTATTTCTCTTGCCTAACCTGCTGAGTGTTTCCGGCATATTACAACTCCCCCCCCCCCCCCCAAGATTTACAGCATCAGCTGTTTGATTTAGTTTTCTTTTAATATTAAGCACAGTGCCAGGAGAGGATCATCGTGATGGTCAGTGCAGCATCTGAAGGAACTGCAGGTGCTCGTTCACACCAAAGATAGACAGAAAATGCTGGAGTAACTCAGTGGGACAGGTAGCATCTTTAGATAGATCGAATGGGTGGCATTTTGGGCGGAGACTGCAGCATTTTAGGTCTATGGTCAGGCCAGCAACCTGTTGTGCTCCAAAGCCGAGTAAGGATATTGAGAACGTTTCTATCTTTCTAACGTTTTCAATGTTACCTTTTCCTGCCCAGGCTGATGAAACGGCTTCTACTTGAAACATTCCCTTGGGTTTGTTCCACAGTTGCTGCTTCATGTGCTTACTGTTTGAGCATTTTCCATTTCTTTTTGGCTCTCAGTACTCAGTCCGTGCGAGATGTTCACCCTGGTATAAATCAAATGTTATTCTTGTGTGCTTTGTGCAGTACTTGGCCATCCTTCATAATGCTATAGCTCTGCGTTCAGGTCCTGTATTTCACATTGCTTGGCGAGAGAAGTTGTTTCCACATCTGATGTCAGCGAGATATTTTGGAATTGAGTTAGGTGGTGCCAGTAGGAGGTGACAGTAGGTCACTGTTGCCCAATTTACACAAGCGAGATAGACCATACGGACTGGTGGAAAACGAAACAAAAAATATAGTTGTAGTGCTGCTTTGCAACCCCAGCAATCTGGGTTCAATCCTGACCTCTGTTGCTGCCAGTTTGCTCATTCTCTCCGTGAACTTCCTCGAAGTATGCTGGTTTCCTCCCACATCCCAAAAAACATGCTGACTGGTAGAATAATGGGCTACTGTAAATTGTTCTTGAGTGTAGATGGGTAGTAGGAGAACATGGTATATTGGTGGGCATGTGGGAGAGAAACGATTACAGGGGGAAAAGTGAGAGAATGGTATTGATGTAATTGCTCAGAGCATTGGATCTAATGAAATATGATACATATGACTGATTATCACATTATTAGTTGGGCACGACCCTGACTAATAATGTGATGATCAGTACGAGGCATTTGGAGATGTCCACATCATAATTCTCCTTGGATTTAATCATAGGTATGAAATATTTGTGTGAAATTGCTTTTTTAATATGCAATGGGTAAATATCTTTATTTTCAAAATGAATATGCTGATTTTTGTTATTGCTTAGTTTAGTTTAGAGATAGAGGAGAAACAGGCCCTTTGGTCCATCAAGTCCGCTCCGACCAGCGATCCCCACACACTAACACTGACCTACACACACTAGGGACTATTTTACATTTTATACCAAGCCAATTTGGAGTGTGGGAGGAAACTGAAGATCTCACACGGAGAAAAACTCACGCAGGTCACGGGGAGAACATACAAACGCCGTACAGACACGCACCCGTAGCCAGGATCAAACCCGGATCACTGGTGCTGTAAGGCAGCAACTATACCGCTGCGCCACCGTGCCACCCACTGCCACTGTGCCGCCAATGCATCCTGTTAAAAGGTGCACAGGCCTACAGGTTTCTTGGGGGGGCTCCTAAAGAAAGCGCTACCAGTCTCTTAGGCCTCAAGGAAAAGCATAGATTGTTCAAAAGGAAACAAATGACTAAAAGGCGCTGGTACAAAGATTTGAAGGGTTCTTATCATATTCAGTCACAATTGCCTAAAAAAAAAAGCTATCAGTGATGAGATGGGCGATAGGCCTTTGTGCATATATCATCTAATCATATCTAGAAATTTAAAACATGTTGGATAAGATCTCACTTCCAGGCAATGGTTTCAGTTTGTGACTTTGTTTGGTCACTTAGATACTTATCTGAAGCAGAATGCTGAATCGAACCTAAATGAATGATTGAAGTTGGTTTAGGGCAGGATGAATTGTTTTCTGAATGCGCACTGGCCACGTAGGATGCACGTAGTCATCTACCCATCTGCTCTCACTTCTGAATAGCCTGCAGTCAGTTATGCCGTCCCCTGGCATTCTCGGTCCACATGTTCTTTCTGGTTTCAGCAGGGTAATGTAACAAATCTGTAGTGGAGACTGGTGCCTTGGATAACACAAACACAGATAATTAAAAAAGGAATGGATGGATTTGTCTGAGGATCTACCTGAGATACTGTGGGGTTTTTTTTACAAATTATGGTTGTAGGCAAAAATGAAATTTGTTTTGTTTTGTTTGCCTTTTTAAATGAAATGGCATTTTTCAGAAATTGGCACCAAAATCCTTTATTTCTAGCATTGAAATTATAGTTGTTTGAAATTATAACATTGCAACCAGAGCACCCAGTCCCATTCTTCATCAGAATGACATCGCAAGGCCTCTATTTATGTACTGAAGTTAATGCACTCTAAACTCTACAAAAAATTGGACTCTAGTTACTTAACAAAGTAGTAATGCAGTTAATCTCCATCCACATGTCTGTAAGCCACCTGGTACAGGCCCAAAACTAGAACAAAGGCAGAACATTTTAGAAATGTTAGCTGGTCAGGCAACATAGATAGATAGATATAGATATGCCATTTATTGTCACTATACATGTACAATGAGATTAAAAGCAGCTCGTACTCAGTGCATTCATATAATTTAGTACAAAAAACAAGAAACAGAAAACAAAACAAAAGGGGGGGGGGGAATAGGTGCACAATTCTGCGGCGCTATATACATATCTATAAGGGCAAAATGGTGAAGGATGGGATGAATAGGTAGTATTCTTAGGCAGATGTTTAAAGATTATATTAAATATTTAAAAAAAAAATTAAAAAATATTTAAAATTACAGTTACAATACACATTACAGTTCCAAATTTCAGTACGTGGATATAATAGATGGAAGTCCGGGTGTTGGGCTGTGAAGTCAGTGCATGTGTGAATTAAGAGTAGTTATGACTTTTCGGAAAACAACTATTCCTGAGTCTATAGGGTGATTTCACTAAAGGTCACTGGAGCGTAGATCCGCACCCACGTGACCAAAATTCTCAAGTGGAGGACACTCGAGGGTTCCGGTACATGTTAGTGGATGGGAAAAAACGCATTTTCCCACCCGTTAAAAACATAGAAAACGGCGAGGTTGTGAGCTGCAATTTACTGTGCCAGTCGGGGTGACCATGAGGCACAGCTACCTAGATTTACAGGGGGAAAAAAGGATAGCAAGTAAGGTAAATTCAAGAGGGAACTGAAGGTGCCAAACCGGCGGAAGTGAACAGCCGACATTTGCCGTGGATATTTAAAGGTCCAAAATATCGGGAATTATCGCGTTCGCGTAAGGCATTATTAACTTACTTTTGATGAAATTCAGTGAGCAAACGCGATAAAAAGATAGCAAGGGGATTTGATAGGGAAAAATTAACATTTTTGAAGCCAGGTTTCATAGTTTAATGGGCAGTCGGATAGTCATTACCTTTTTCATTTTAAGTAAGTAAGTAAGTAAGGAACAGCACTACAGATTTTGTTTAAGCAGCTTACAACCCAACAGCATGAATATTGATTTCTCTAACATTGTAACCCTTGTGTTTTCTCTCTCTTCATCCCTCTTCCACCCTAGTCCTCTTGCTAATTTCACCGTTTGTATTCCTTCGAGTCATCGATGCAGGCTCTGCTTTGTTCTGTACCTTCCCATAGTCTGGTTTTCCCCTCACTAACTCTCAGTCTGTAGAAGGGTCTCACCTTTTTAACTTTCATGTGTTATTTACATTTTCAAAAATTGCAGGGCCGCGGAAGTTGCCCATCAGGTCGAGTTGTGCTAATAGAGCGGGGAAAATTGAAGCAATGTCATAGATCGATGACTTGCAGAAGAAATGGCCATGTCTAATACAGTCAGAAAAAAGGGTTACCTGAGGTTGTGAAAGCAAGTCTGCAAGTTTGCATTGAGCAACATTGTAATAGTGCTGAAGGCCACAGATATCGGAGCGGAAGTGGAATGGAGATTAAAGTGACAGGCAACATGAAACTTGGTGTCATTCCTGTGATCGATGCAAAGCTGGGTCAGACAGCAAAATTCCTGCGGATTGATTGCAGGTATTTCATGAATCAATCATCCAACCTACGTTAGGTTTTCCGGTGTAGACCATGAGAACACATTATCTCATGGTTACGTCAGCGAACATTGTGCCCTTTCAGTCATAGTGATACCAGTCCCCACAGTTGTGTAATCTGCATATTTGATTTGGTTGATAGAAGCGCCAATGATCAAAACTTTGCAAATCTATCCTGGGTTATGAGAGAGGTTGTAAATATGGTCAAGAAAAATGAGGCAAAAGTAAGGTGAATTCAGGCAGGGTCTTTAGGAATATAAAGAAACCAGGAAAGAACTCAAGGAGTGAATTAGGAGGGCAGAAGCGGCTATGAAATGGAATTGCCAAGTTAGATTAAAGAGAATCTCAAGGGTTTTAATAGATACATTATAAACAAGAGTGAAATGTATTCATGCCTATTCATGTATATGCTAATGAGTTGGTATTATATATAAGTAGGGAATGTTGGGTAATAAACCTCTCTCGTGATCCAGGCAGCCTGCGGGTCAGTTGTTATTCATTCTGCTGTCCTGAATATAACAAAATTGGCGACGAGGATGGGATAGAGTTTGTGAACTCATCCTTTAAATACAGTGCAGAACTGTTTTGCAACACACAGTATTGTTTAACATTTTAAACAGTAAATACGGAGTTGTGTCGCAGTTGTTTGCGAGCTGGACTCGAGAGGCCGCAGATCCTTCTATGCAGGGGACTGTAGTTTAAAACAGCAGCTGAAAAGTCGGCGAGTGTGTCAGGCTATCTCTATGTTGTGTCTACGTGGCAAGATGTTGTCCTTGGGATTGTATAACATTTTAGACTGAGCTTTTTTTGTCGAATTCCTCAAGCTGAATAGTCTTTGTACAGCTAAGTTTTGGATGAATTGTTACACCAGAACAGACAGGAATTTGGGGTTTTTGAACCGACTTAAAAATAAAAAAAGAGAACAACACGATGGCAGTGTCCACGGGCTACATCGGAAACCTTGGCACTTTTGACAAGAGAGCCGTTCAGCTCCTATATGGAGAGAGCAAACATGTTTTTCATGGCAAACAATATATTGGAGATTAGTGGTGAAGGAGAGATAGTGACTGAAACAAATAAGGCCATTAGCGAACGCATGAAATCGATTCTGCTCACGAAGATCGGTCTTGAAGTGTATGGCACACTCGTGAATCTTCTTGTGCCCTTAAAGGCAAATGACGTGCCATTCAATGACATTATAAAGACGTTGGAGGAGCACTTCAACCCAAAGCCTCTGGAAATTGCAGAAAGCTATAAATTTGGCACTAGAAACCAGAAGCAGAATGAGACAATCAAAGAGTACATTGTTGCCTTGAAAAATTTAAGTTTACACAGTAAATTTGGATCCTTTCTCGGACGAGCACTATGCGACAGATTTGTTTGTGATCTAGTGGATGAACGAATTCAGTCCAAACTCATGCACACTCCAGATCTTACATTCGAGAAAGCATGCAAGATTGCTACCACAATGGAGATGGCATCAAAGAATGCTCACGTGTTTCGCCCACCACGGACTGCAGTGGCCGTTTACAGTCACAAGGCAGTGCCTATGGCCAAACCAAGAGGCGCAAAATCAAAGTATGGTGGGGAGCCGAGTTCAGCCAGTTGTTATCGTTGCAACGGTCATCACTCAACCCAATTTTGTCAGTTCAAAATGGCCAAGTGTTACAACTGCCAGAAGAAAGGCCATATCGCCTCAACATGTCGGGCCAAGCTTAAAACAGGAAACTAACAAACTGCGGGAAACAAGTGACAACACCAGAGAGGAGCTCACAACTTGGAGATGAACCCAAATGGAAATGAACTTGGGTTGTACACCATTTATGCAACCAACATCGATAAGCTTACAACCAGCCAAGGCAAGGACTTTCGAACTAAACTATTGATTGATGAACAGTTAATCGATATGTGTATTGACACGGCAGCAGATTGTTCGGTCATGAGCAGAGACCTGTACGAAACAAAGTTCCCACAGATACCATTGGTTGCGAGTAAGGTCAAGCTGAGAACCTACTCGGGCGAAGTTTTGGAGACATGTGGACAAATGAAGTAAAGTTCAGCATAATGGTCAGTCAGTAACACTGCCCATCATAGTGGCCAGCTGCAGAAATAAACCAACCCTCCTTGGAAAGGATTGGCTGAGTAGAATAGAGTTAGACTGGAAGAACATTTTCAGCATCGATTCGTCCAAATCACGGCTTGAAAACGTCATAAGCAAACATGCAGACATTTTTGCTGACAGTTGCACGGGAATAACAGGGTACTCTGCACACATTCAACTTAAGCAAGATGTGAAACCTGTGTATTGTCGACCAAGACCTGGACCATATTCACTAAAGCATATGGTTAACAGAAGGTAGAATCGACAGATTAGAACGGAATGGAGTACTCGTGAAGACAGACCAGAGTAACTGGGCAACGCCAAATGTGGCTGTACCCAAGGCCGACAAAACTGTTCGACTATGTGGTGACTACAAAGTCACAATTAACCAAGCCGTTGATGACGAACAATATCCGTTACCAACATCGCAAGATCTGTACGCAGAATTTACCGGAGCAAGAGTCTTCACTAAACTGGATTAGTCTCAAGCCTACGCCCAACTCAATGTCGATAAGGAAAGTCAGCAGTACTTGACTTTATCAACACACATAATGGCTTGTATTCATATACAAAGCTGCGGTGTGAAATCCTCCCCGAAAATTTTCCAGTGTGTCATGGACCAACTATTACAAGGCATTCCGCATTGTGTGTGCAACCGGGATGACCTACAGATATTCACAGGGGGCGTGGTAGAACATCTGGAAATCCTCAAGCAAGTTCTCACACGACTGAACTGCCACAATGTCAAACTGCGACAAAGTAAATGTGCATTTGCGCAGTCAGAGGTGGTCTACCTTGGGCTCAAAGTAGATGCCAATGGACTTTGCCCTGTGAAGGCGAAAGTTGAAGCAATAGTGAATGCTCCAAAACGCAACAATGTGATCATTCCTAGGGATTTAGCAACTGTGCTGTGCTAAAGCCACTTCATCATCTGCTACAAAAATATGTGAAATGGACGTGGGGAAAGGAACAGCAACGTGCATTTGACATCTGCAAGGAAAACTTGACAAGTGACAAACTTCTTGTTCACTACGATACGACACGCAAGATGAAACTTGCTTGTGATGTTTCAGGAAAAGCCTATTGCTTTTGCATCCCGCACCCTGTCACCGAGTGAACGCAATTATGCACAAATAGAAAAGGAAGCACTCAGCATCGTGTTCGGAATCAAGAAATTCCTTCAGTTTCTTCTCGGCAGACCATTCACCCTAGTGACTGATCACAAGCCATTACTAGTGATACTTAGTCCCAAGTCAGTTATATCTTTCCATGGCAGCATCAAGGATGCAGCGCTGGGCAATTTTGCTGTCCCAGTATGACTACAAGGTGGAGTACAGAAGCTCCCAGTGCAACACAGTTGCAGATGCGTTGTTCCGGTTGTCCCATGAGAACTCTCACGTGGGAAGTGAGAACTCAATCTACACACTGCAAGTTGTCGATGAAGACTTTCCAGTGGCTGCAACAGAAATTGCAGCAGAAACAAAGAAAGACAATGTGCTGAAGTGGGTTTATGAACAAACATTGGGCGGATGGACTGAAATCGATAATGGATTGAACTCAGTTCTGAACTCAGGGGTGAAGCTTTTCCATAATCGACGCCATGTGAGCAGGGATGCATTAAGTGGGTTACAGAGTGGTTGTACCAGAGTCTTTGAGAAACAAAATTATGAATGAACTTCATGCCGGACATCCTGGCATAGTAAGCATGAGGTCAACTGCCAGACGTTTTGTGTATTGGCCTGATATTGACAGTGACATTGAGTCACTGGTGAGAAAATGTTGTGTCTGCCAAAATTGCCAGAGTAAACCACCAAAAACACCACTGCAACCCTGGTCATGGCCAAGTAGACCTTTTCAGAGTACATGAACTCTCTGAAAATGTCTACTTTTTGTGAAAAGGGTATTGATCATTTTCTGGTACTAATAGATGGTCATTCCAAATGGATTGAGGTTAAACATATGGGGTCAAGCACTAATACTGAGCGTATCATAGATGCCGTAGTTTACCGGAAGAACTTGTTTCTGACAACGGGCCTCAGTTTCGTTCAGAACAGTTCAAAGAGTTCATGCAGCGGAATGGTGTCAAACACACACTTGTTCCCCCATACCATCCAGCCTCCAATGGGGCGGCGGAAAGGTCTGTTAGAATTGTCAAAGATGCTCTCAAGAAACAGGTTTTGCAGGGTAGTTCAAAGCTCAGCATGAAACATCGTTTGGCTAGTTTCTTGCTGAAGTACAGAACCACACAACACACAACAACAGGTTCCTCACCTGCAGAACTGTTGATGAAAAGAAGGCTAAGAATACGCCTGTCTAGTTCAACCCAATTTGGCTTTGAGAGTTGAACAAAAACAATTAAGTCAAAAACGCCATTTTGACTCCCACAAAAAGGAGAGGTGCTTCAAGCCAGAAGAGCAGGTTCGTGTTCTCAGTCCTCCCAACAAGTCCAGTCGAGACAAATGGGATGTTGGGAAAATAGTGGAAGTGTGTGGAACAAAAAGATACTGAGTGGAAGTTGGAGATAGGATCAAAAGTGTTCATGTTGATCAAATCATTCCAGCCAAAGATGAACCAAAAACTGAGCATGAAGTCCTAATCCCTGAGTTTTTATCTGAGAGTGAGTTGGAAGATACCACTGTGATTGAATCATAAAGTTCAGTTAGTACAGACAAAGAAACAGATTCCTCTGGTCAAAGTCAGGGTACTAAAACAGAGCCAAACAAGACAGCAGTTGAGTCAACACCTAAACCTGTTACACCTGTTACTGTTAGACGATCAGGCAAGATCCGTAAGACAGTAGCCAGATTAGGTTTTTAAGTTTGTAACTCACTATCTAGGTGGAATAAAAACAAGTAAATATGTAAAATAAATATATTATGTTATCATTGAAGATTTCATAAATACTGGTTTAAATCAAGTATCACAACAAGAAAATTGTAACTGTGTACTTAGATTTAATACTTAAAAAAAGGAGAGCAGTGTAATGTATTCATGCATATTCATGTATATGTTAATGAGTTGGTGTTGTATATAAGTAGGGAATTTTGGGTAATAAACCTCTCTCGTGATCCAGGCAGCCTGCGTGTAAGTTGTTATTCATTCTGCTGTCCGGAATATAACAAAGAGGGCACCAAGGGAGAGGATAAGAACACTCAAGAACAAAGGAGGGTATTTATGCTTGGAGTCAGAGGAAGTAGACACATTACTAAAGAGTCCATCTTAATAGTATTTACTTGAAGTTAGAGAAATCAATATTCATGCTGCTGGGTTGTAAGCTGCTCAAGCGAAATATGAAGTGCTTGGGCATGTTACAACCCAGCAGTATGAATATTAATTTCAGTAACTTGAAGTAACCCTTGCATCGCCTCTCTCTCAGTCCTTCCCCCACCCTAATTGTTGTACTAGTTTCACTGTCGTCCTGCTGAGTTTCATTGTCTGTACAACTTCTTTCCACCTAGCCCATGACTAACAATGGACTGGTTCCTTGATCATCATTACTTTTTTGCATATCTTTCATTCACTTTGTTCTTTTCGGACACATACGATTCATTTATTTATAGATATTGTTTATGACACTTTATAAATATTTTTGTTTTGTTTTTTTGTATGCTGTTTCACACTTGCTTTTAATTTTTTTATTCTTTTTGAAATAAAAAATAAAATAAATAAATAAATAAATATCTCTCTGTAACACCATCTATATCTCTAATTTCCCCTGACTCTCATTCTGAAGATGGGTCTCGACCTGATACGTCTTGTATTCCCTTTCTCCAGAAATGCTGCCTGACCCGCAGTTACTCCAGCTTTTTTTAAATCTTGGCTGTAAATGTAGATGGGCTTGTTAGTAAGTGTGCAGATGACCAAAATGTTGATGGCTTTGACCATATTTTATTTTATTATCATGCTCACTTTGTGTCAGTAGAACAAATTGGTCGAATTGGAATTCTTTTATAAGAGTGACGAAGGCTCTCAAATAAGTTTAAGTGAGTTTATTGTCATGTGTCCCTGATAGGACAATGAAATTCTTGCTTTGCTTCAGCACAACAGAACATAGTAGGCATTTACTACAAAACAGATCAGTGAGTCCATATACCATTACATAAATATATACACACATGAATAAATAAAATTATAAAGTACAAATAACAGATAATGGGTTATTAATGTTCAGAGTTTTGTCCGAGCCAGGTTTAATAGCCTGATGGCTGTTGGGGAAGTAGCTATTCCTGAACCTGGTCGTTGCAGTCTTCAGGCTCCTGTACCTTCTACCTGAAAGAGATGAAAGAGTCGGGTAGACACAAAATGCTGGAGTAACTCAGCGGGACAAGCAGCATCTCTGGAGAGAAGGAATGGGTGACGTTTCGGGTCGAGACCCTTCTTGAGACTGATTATGAACATATGAAAGAGTCAGTACAAACATGGCCCACATTATATCAAGCTTATATTGAAGCGGGCTTAGTTTGCAGATAATGTGGACATGAGCTTGTGTTCTTTGGTTGTGCTTCATAACAGTTTCTATATTTCGGCATTGGTTCCCTTTCTCGACAATTTTACATTTGTGGCTTCACTTTTGTCAAGTTCATGGATTTGACAAGGTAGTGAAACTGACCTTAACCCATATTTTGTTTTCACTTTATAAGACTTTGTAGGACTTAGTAATGCAGAAACAACTTTCCAGCGATTGTATCAGTGAGACTCTGAGCATGCATGTCTCCAGTAAAATGCAACCACGTGCATTTAGTTCCACAGCAACTGAACGGCTGCCTAACAGTAAACTTTCAACAATACACACTCTAGTCAGCTTTTTTTTCCTTTTTTTTTTCATGACTTAGCAGCCAAACTAGCAGCCTAGTCGAAAGGCCTTGAAGTTTAATAAAGGTTATTGTCAAATGAGATAGATATTGCATTCACTTTCTGTCCAAATAACTGCCATTAAAGCAAGGAAACCTCTGGTTGAGGGACAGATAAGTTTAATCAGGGTCTCAACCCGAAACGTCACCCATTCCTTCTCTCCAGAGATGCTGCCTGTCCCGCTGAGTTACACCAGCTTTTTGTGTCTATCTTAATCAGTGAAGATATGACACATTCTTAGTGGTGAAGCTATCTACAAATGCTAGCCCTTGTGAGATGGCATCTAATGAACTGAAATTACTCACTGGATGATCTGGACATTCTGTCTGATCGAATAGGTAAGAAAGCACAACATGGTAAAGTAAGCCACCCAACTTTTTTGGATGTTAACTATTTAACAGACTGTTTATTTCAGTGTTTGAAGAAGGGTCCCGACCCGAAACGTAGCCTATCCATGTCCTCCAGAGATGATGCCTGGCCTATTAACTTGCGTTTTACTCAGTTTTTTGTGTCTTCTTGAAATACTTGAGTTATGTGTTGACTACACAAATGCCAGTTTACCCAAATATAACTGGTAACTACTTTTCTAGACATTGTAGAACAGTACAACACAACAGCCGGCTCTACAGCCCAAAATGGCCATGCCAAACATGATGCCGTTAAATGGATCTCTGCTTGTGCATGATCCCCACTCTTCCATTCCTTGCGTAACCATATGCCTATCCATGTCTATTACATGCCCCTGTTGTATCTGTCTTCACCACCACTCTTGCCAGTGCATTCCAGGTACTCCCCACTCTCTGCGTTAAAAATAAAGACTTACCCCGCACATCTGCTTTTAACTTTGGCCCCTTAAATTATGCCAGATTATGCTCTCTCGTCTTTGACATTTCCAATCCGAGAAAGAGTTTCTGATTGTCTACCCTATTTATGCATTTCATAATTTGCCATTCTTCGATCAGGTCTCCTCTCAGTCTCCAGAGAAATCAATCCAAATTTTTCCAACCTCTCATTATAGTTAATATTGCTTAATCCATGCAGTATTCTGGTAAACCACTTCTGCACTCTCTCCAAAGCCTCTACATCCTCCCTGTCAGATCATCACACCATACTCCAAATGCGCCTTAACCACCGCACAACAAAGCTGCAACATGACTTCCTGGCTCTTATACTCACTGCCCCAACTGATGACGGCAAGCATATGATACGCCTTCTTTATCACTCTATTTATTTGTGTTGCCACTCTTAGGGAGCTGTGGACTTGAACCCCAAGATCCCTACTTCCATTATCTCTCTGTCCTTCAAAGTAACAACTCCAAATTTCTTTCCACCTCTGCAGATCTTTCCTCGATGAAACTTCTCTCCAAACTATAACATCCTTCACCCCTTTATCCTGCTTGCACTCTGTTATTCCACTTGTGATCTGCAATGTGCTACTCCTCTCCATTTTTAACAGTGGTACAATGTGGGCTGGTGTCCACTGGAACATGGTTGAAATTGCCCAAAGTCTCTGTTCATTTTTCTTTGTTGAACTTAGAAAAAATTCACCGGGGTGGGAAGATGAATTACTGATGGAGTCTCACACCCATTTTTTGTTTGGTGATTTAAAAAGAGACTCAGATAAAAATAACGACTTCCCTTAAGTCAAATTCATCATTGTTCATTTCCTTTTGCTGCTAAATGAACATCATTCTCCAACGTTTTCACCATCTTCATTGTAATCCCACCAGCCGCTCACAGTTTCCCATCCCCACCCCTTCCGTCTTGCCACAGAGACAACTTACTCCACAATTCCTTTGTTTATCCATCCCTTCCCACCTAACCCCTCTCAAGAACTTCCCCCTGAAGCCACAGGAGGTGTAACACCTGTCCCTCTTTCTCCTCCCTCACCTCCATTCAGGGACTCAAACAGCCCTTATAAGTGAGACTGAGGTTCA
Organism: Leucoraja erinaceus; assembly: GCF_028641065.1. Lineage (NCBI taxonomy): Eukaryota > Metazoa > Chordata > Chondrichthyes > Rajiformes > Rajidae > Leucoraja > Leucoraja erinaceus. Next base: position 46,509,284 of record NC_073386.1, read on the forward strand.
CATGCCCCTCTTCAAACCCATTTCCTGGGTTTTCAATTGCAAAAACTGAATTGCCTGTTCGTACTAAAGCAGTGAGATATGTTCAATTGTTTCCTCTTTGCTTGGTCACCACCTGTAGTTATTCTTCTTTCCTGATCCCAAATGATAAGTCTACAGTTTTAGATTTAGAGATACAGTGTGGAAACAGGCGTTTCAGCCCACCGAGTCCGCACTGACCAGCGATCCCTGTACACCAACACTATCCTGCGCACACTAGCGATAATTTACAATTATATCAATCCAATTAACCTACAAACGTCTATGCATTTGGAGTGTGGGAGGAAACCAGAGCTCCCGGAGAAAAGTCACACAGGTCATGGGGAGAACGTACAAACCATACTGAAAACACCCGTAGTCAGGATCGAACTCGGGTGTCTGGCACTGTGAAGCAGCAACTCTAATGCTGCACCACCATGCTGCCTGACAGAATACTTAATGAATTCCTCATGTTTTCTCTGGGATTTTCCAGAGAAAAACACTGAATAGTTATTGAATGAAAATGTTATTTCTTCACTTCCTGTCCACTGCAGCCATTTATACTGTCAGTTGAATCATAGGTTAGTGTAGTAAAAAGGGAGACTTTTCAGCCCACGTCAAATTAGTTCATTTGTTTTGAACTTCAATTTGTTTCTTCAATTATACGTCCAATTCCCTGAGAAATATCATGACTGAAACTGCTTTTATTATCTTGTTCATGTCGTAAATTAAACAACAATTTTCTGCTCAACAAAGGTTCATGCCCATCTGCCACTGACAAACATAGAATCTATGTACAGAGTAAGATTTTGTACATGTTTCTGAAATTAGTTTTGTTTTCTTCCAAGACACAAGTATTTACCATGAGCATTGGTGTTGTCTGCAAATTTACAGACAAAGTTAACTACAAGTTAACTACAACGTCATCCAAATTGTTAATGTAGTTGACAATCAGCAGTAGATCGAACACTGATCCCAACACCACTCCACTGGCCACAGGCCTACAATCAGAAACAACAACTACCCTTTGACTCCTTCCTCCAAAGCCAATTTTAAATCCAATTGTTCGCCTCGGATTGCATGCACTAGAATTGACTAGCCTACCACGCGGGACCTTGTCAAAGGCCTTGCAAAATTCCACTTAGACGGTTGTCCTTGCAGCAGAAAGACCTACAAAAAATATAGTTTCTCAAGAACTGAAATGTTAACCAACTAGAGAAAATACCTTACAGCACATAAGAGAAACTGTTGTGTTTCCTTATTATGCAACAATCTTTAAAGACTGACAGCATAATTCAGATTGAGTTAAGAGGAATCAATAACAAACCATATAATTATATAGTGCCAGTGATGAATTGGCTACACATAATTGAGCTAAAAAAAGGCACGGAATGTTTATTTGGATGGGAAATGTAATTATTTTGTCGACTTATTTTGAAGCAGGAAGTGAACATGTAATCTAGGGATGCTTGGTATTAAAAGAGCACAGATTCATTAGAAGTTGTCTTTTAAAAGAAATACCGAACTGTCCTATTTTTAAAGTCATACAACACTACTTATGTTGTAGCGTTTCTCCTGGATCAAAGGTCACAATTCTGAATGAGGTCATTCAATGTACAGTAGATTGACTGGTTCATTCACTTCTACTGCTATCTCTTCTAGTTTTGTATGGAGATACAGCACAGAAACAGACCATTTGACCCATCGAGTCTGCACTGACCAGTGATCCCCGCACATCCTACACACTAGGGACAATTTACATTTATTCCAAGCCGATTGGAATAATTTAATCTGATTAATAATACCTGAAAGGATCTGTATATTTGTATTTTCATTTGGTGCTTTCTAATGGTTGATTCAGACTTTCAGGAAGTTTTTTTTTGGTGTGGGACAATTAAACAGAAAAAAGGAGGAGGAGGTTCCATGAAATTATCATCCTTAATGATAATGGAGTTCAACACATGTGCCTACGACAAGAGAAACATTTTCAATCCGCTGAACTTTCAGAAAAATACAAAGCGCTGGAGCAACTCATTGGGTCAAGCGGCATCTGTTGAGGGAATGGGCAGACGATGTTTCAAGTCAGGACCCTTCCTCAGAATGAGTGGAGAAGCGGGGTGAAAGCTGGAAAAGAGAGACGGAGGTGGGGAAAAGCCCGGCAAGTGATGGGAGGATATAGGTGAGCGGAGGGTGATGTTTGGCAAATGGGTGGAATAAGTGACAAAAGGTAGAGGTGAAAAGGAGACAAGAGTGTCAGATAATCAAATAACTCAAGTGGGCTATTAGCAGGGCTAAAATAGACCTTGAAATATTATTGGTGTCAGATTAAAGAAAATCCCAAAGCTTTCTATACATTTACAACAAGAGGCTAACCAGGGAGAAAATAACATCACTCAAGGATAAAGGATGGGATTTATGTTTGGAGTCAGAGGATGTAGACAAAATACTAAATAAATACTGAGTGAAGTTCTGGTTGCCTCCATTACAGGTTGGATTTAGATGCTTTGGAGAGGGTTCAGATTGACAAGAATGCACCCTAGATTAGAGGGTAATAGCTATAAGGAAGCGTTGGACAAATTTGGATTGTCTTCTCTGGAAAGTCAGGAGTCCTGATAGAAGTGTATATAGCAATGAGAGGGTAGAGAGTCAGAGTGGAAATGTCATGGACAAGAGGAGATGGCTTGAAAAAAGATGAGCAGGAGCAGGAATTTCCCATAAACAGTTGTGGGTGCCTGGAACGCACTGCCGGGGTTGGTGGTGGAGACTCTTATAATTGCGGCATTTAAGAGGCTTTTAGATAGACACGTGGCTATGCAGGGAATGGTGGGATATGATAGGATCGTGTGCAGGCAAAGGAGATTAGTTGAACGATATGATGTTGGGCATGGGCACTGGGGTCCTGTTCTTGTGCTGTACATGTCCACGTTCTAAAAGGAGTGAAATGTAAAGACGGAGATCTTCAGCTGCATTATTAATGTGAACCACACTTGCATCCAGCAAGACCCAAACAAATTTTCGGGTTTCAGGAGCTGGTTAAAGAGAAATAAACGATCATTTGAATCACCGTTGAAATCCTGTGAGGTTTTTCATTAATCGGAAACTTAACCAGACCAGTCACACAAATTTGGTTATTAGAGCAGGTCAGAGACTGTTTAGTTTAGAGATACAACGCAGAAACAGGCCCTTCGGCCCACTGAGTCCGCACTGACCAACGATCCCTGCACATTAACACTACCCTATACACACTGGAATATTTTACATTTCCATCAAGCCATTTAACGTACGACTGGTATGTCTTTGGAGTGTGGGGAAAACCAAAGATCTCCTAGAAAACCCACGCAGGTCACGGGGAGAACGTACAAACATATAAGCACCCCTCGTCAGGATCGGACCTGGTTCTCTGGCGCTGTAAGGTAGTACCTCTACCTCTACACCACCATGCTGCCCTATGTTTGCTATAACTTACTAACTGACACCCCCTAGCCTTTCCGCCATCTATACGACACAAAACAGATCTCAGAAACACCTCTACTATTGCAGATCAATGAAGAATTAGGTTTTGTAGAACGAGGTGTATCTCACAAGGTAGTTCTCCCACTAGCAGCTACGGGTCCAAACTGGACAGTGCCCATGCCGAACATCATATCGTTCAACTAATCTCCTTTGCCTGCACACGATCCTATCATATCGCTCAATTCCCTGCATAGCCATGTGCCTATCCAAAACTGGCAGCCTCATCTTACAGGACTTGGTATTTGAACTACTTTAATGAAGAATATTGAAACACTCCAGCGCTTGCTACTTTGAGTTTTCTCCAAGTACATGGAACACTCGTGCAATAGCTAAGAAAGACTGTTTTAAAGTCACAGATTCACTCTTTTGTTTAACTTATTTATTTATTGTCACATGTACAGAGATAGAGTGAAACGCTTGCTCTGCACGCTACCCAGTCTAATATACTACTATACATGAGTGCATAGATCCGCTACTGGCACAGGACGTGGCGTCACCACATTCCAACACCATCGTACAACTCCCAAGTCTCAGAAAAGGCAAATCCTGGTCCAAGATACGTAATTTCTTATTTTCCTACTTTAAGGTCCGAAGTTCTGGCAGCACTGAATCAGTGAAGTAGGAGTTGGCTTGGCATGAGGAGGAATGTGCTGGCGTTGGAGATGGTCCAGAGGAGGTTTAGGAGAATAATCCCAGGGGTGATTGGGTTAACATTAAATGAGCATTTGATGGCTCTGGGCCTGTACAAGCTAGAGACTAGAAGGATGAGGGGACCCCTCAATTAAACTTGCCAAATAGTGAAAGGCCTGGATAGAATTGATGTAGAGAGGATATTTCCACTCGTAGGAGAGTCTAGGACCCGGAGGGCACAGTCTCAGACTAAAAGGGCGTACTTTTAGAAAGGTGACGAATTTCTTTCGTCAAAGGGTGGTAACGCTGTGGATTCGTTGGCACAGACGGCTGTGGGAACCGTCATTGGGTATTTTTATGGTGGGGATTGACGGGTTCTTGATTTGCAAGGGTGTCAAAGGTTATGGAGCGAAAGGAGAATGGGTTTAAGAGGGGATCAGCACCATACCACACACCACATAAAGGTAGCCCACCACACTAGCAACCACAATCACAGTGCAGAGAATACAAATTTGCACCTGGTGAGTTTTTACTCAAACCCAGAACAACAATGGATCAGAGAAATAAATGAATAAGAGAGATTTTCCACAGTGTGTTGTTCTCATGCTTTTTGTGGCCTGGTAGTTATTTCAACATTTATTCTTAGTAATTGAAGACTTACCCTTTAATAGTAAGTGTTGAATTTAAGCATCTCGTGAAAAATAATTGAGTTATTTTGATTGTGGATATGTCTCTGAGGTATTGTTGAACAATCAACATGCAGCTTTGATATCCCCCCTGTCCTGTACCCTTGTGCCCTCACAGTGTTGCCCATTGCCAGTTGCCTGAAAATGGCGCCGAGAATATTTACAATCTTGTCGTTGAAGGTCAGTGTAGACGTGTGTATTCTGAGGGAGAGACTACTTTAGAAAACTCCTTTAATGTATAAAAGGATAAGGAACTGTCATGATTGCATCAAAATATATCCATCCATCGCATACAATACATTCCTCAACTCACAATTACTGGATTTCTTTGAAGACATTTAGTAGAGAGCTTAAGTAAGTAGCAGCTTTACATTTTCTCCCTTTTAATAAAGGAATAATATTACATGACCAGCTGGATCCTTGCAGCATTAATCAACGATTAAGTCTGAAGAAGCTTCCCGACACGAAATATCACCTAACCATGTTCTCCATAGACCTTACCTGACCCGCTGCATTACTCCAGCAGTTTGTGTCCTTTTTTCTAACCAACTATTGCCTGCTCCATGGCTGGGGATTCACACTGTCTAAATCACAGCTGCAATTTGTATGCTATCTTCCTGGTAGATGGTCTGGGTGTACTCTCTCTATTTGACTCCACCTCTTCAATAATCCCACTAAGATTCCCACTAAGCCTCTCTGAACCCGTGCATTGCTGCTTGTCTGCATGGTATTGCTGGAAAGGAAGTGCCACAATCTTGGCAAAGATTGACTTGAAGGAAACAATGTTAAGTAGGTCTCTGAGGCCTCTTAAAAGAATATGCCATTCAGTTCCTCTGTGCTGGGTGAGAGTTCATGTTCTAATCCTATGATCCCCTTGCCTTGAGGAATCCAGGTATTTCTTGCCTCTAGTCAATTCAAGATTTATGGTATCATTTTTCTGAATCTTTTTTTAGAAATGTTATTATATTTAGTTCCTTTCAAATATAGGCTGAGCATCTTTAGCTTTTTTTGGTGCTAACATACAATATCTTCGTACTCTTTAAGATAAAACTGTTCCTGGTCACTGTAGGAATTTACTGGGGCTGTGTCTTGACAGGTGGCTGTGCGTTTAATGAGCTTTGGAGGATGATGTATGAATGAGTACTGCTGTAAATGTGAGAGATAATTACTGTACTCTGCATTTAGATTAACTAAATTAAATAGACCTGATTTAGATCTTAGCAAAAATGTTCATTGATATTTTATAGGGTTTTTTTGCCTTTCACCAAAAGTCTTGTTTTTCTGCTGTATAATGAAAATGTTAGAACTCCTTTGGAGGGGAGAATGTGCATCATCTGGAGAAAATCTTTCTTTGGGAATAGATTCATTTTTCATGATCTTGTGTTTGTATCTGAGTTTTTTGCAACGCCATCATCTTCCATTGAGATCCTATTCCTATTCCTAGACCCGCTAAGGGTGGCATGGTGGTGTACAGCTGGTGGAGCTTCTGCTTCACAACGCTGCTGATCCCAGGTGCTGTCTGTGTGGTGTTTGTACGTTCTCACTGTGACCACGTGGGTTTCCTCCAGGTACTCTGGTTCCGTCCCACATCCCAAAGACGTGTGGGTTTGCAGGTTAATTGGCGTTTGTGAATTGCCCCTAGTAGGAAGTGGATGACAAAGTGGAATAACATAGAACTTGTGTGCCAGGTGATCATTAGTCACCGTGGACTTGGTGGGCAGAAGGCCCTGTTTCAATGTTGTACCTGTAAACTAAACTAAACCTGACTCTGCAGCAAAGGTTTGTCACAACAAAAAAACTGACAGCAAGCTATATGTGGTAATGGGGCTAATGGCCCAACCGTTTTAGGGAGTAACATAAAGGAGGAAAGAGTGATAGAAAGGTATAAAGATATGGGAGTGACCTGTGTACAGTTACATTGTTTAGGACCATGGCAGCTGAAGGCATCACTGTGATCGTTGATGATTGATGGTAGAATGATAACTGTTAGAGGTAATCACAAGCCCACAATAAAGCAGGAGACTCATTGGGGAAATGGGACTGGTGGAAAATTATGGAAATCGGGAGGGGAAAGGTCATAGTTTGATAGAAAGGGTGGGGATTTTTAAATTGGTTCCCAGTTATGGAAGACTTCAGTGTGAGTCAGCAAGCACAGAAACAACAGATGAACAGGATTTGCTCAGAGTTAGAAACACGGATGCCAACATTTTGGATCATGTTGACTTTGTGGAAAATGGTGGAAAATGGGACGCCTACCCAGAGTGCTTTGGAATGGTCAAGTTTAAGGATAGCAAAGATTTTTAAAAGTATTTTAAACAATCGGTTTTAGAGCCAGCAAACATCCAATGGAAGAATCATATTTCTGTGGAGTAAGTTTCTTGGTTTAGCAGGCAGGTTTCAGGCAGTAGGTAAGCTGATGTGGAGATATCGTCACACTGTGTTGTGGAGATGTTGGGGAAGTGTCCCAGGTATTGTGGAGATGTTGGGAAAAAAAACTGAGGATATGCAGTCTGTCCATATCTTAGATCTACTATGCTGGATATAATGTATAGAATAATAAGTGAAAGGAATAGACAGACAAAGCTTTCACCCGATTAGGTTATTAGAGAAATATTATTAACAAATATTATTCTGCTGTGGGTTATTGAAATACGGAAAAAGACAAAAACTTTTGAGATAGCACTATCTGATCCACTGCGGTTGGATAGGTCCTTCAGCTTGGAATATGGCGCAATGTGCCTCTTTACTGACCTGCGTACAGTTACATTTTTTACATTTTAAGTCCAGTTAAGGGCCTGTCCCACCTTCACGATCTAATTCACGACCTCTGCCAAGTTTGCCCTTGACTCATACTCGCAGCATGGCCATCACGAGATCGTAGGAGGTCGTAGATAGGTCGTAGCAGGCCGTGATGAAAGTCGTAGGTACTCGTGGCATCAAGTAGGTCGGGGCATTTTTTCTAGCCTGATGAAAAATGTCCACGAGTAAAAAAGGTTGTGAACTAGGTCGTGAAAGTGGGACTGGCCCTTTACAGCATAGACAAGCATGAGAGATTAGAAGGCAGATCATTCTATCAAGATCTGCTCACTAAACATGCAAAGGCCTCTAATTTTTGTTAACCAGTGTGCATGCGGTTTCTACATGGGTTTAAAGGAATGTTTTGCAAGGAATGTCAGTCAAAACAGCCATAATGTATATGCCTACAATTTATAAACTATTTAATCAGATTTTTGGAACATTTTCGAGCCTGCTTAGAAAGACTGTGCATAATTTAACCCGGGGTTTTAAACTCGTACTTTCTTGTATGATTTTTAGGTGGAACATCAGGTATCACACAGATTAACCGTGTGCATTCTACGAGCCACAAAGGTGACCAAAGGAACTTTTGGTGATCTACGTAAGTACATTTTAGGAGTACACATTAGCCTGTTCCGTTTACTTATTTAATTTACTTATTTAATCTTTAACATGATATGTGCAATATTGTTTGTTAAAGACATCATCTGTATCGACACACGCAGTGCAATAACGTGAGGAGACACAAGAGACTGCAGATGTCTCCATCTCCCATTTTTATATTTTAAATTGCTTTAATCCACATACTACTCACATATTTCACACACCAGATACCCTCCTCCATCTGATTCTACCCACCCTTCATCCATTTTCGCCTTTATGTATCAGAATCCAACACAGGTAACCTTTTTTGTTCCCACTCATCAACCTCTGGCAACTGTCTCCATTTTCACCTTCCCTCCCCCCAACTGGCCACACCTGCCATTTGTTTTCCTTATCTGTTCCTACATATCACCTGTCTGTCTGTCTTCCAACTCCACCCAGCTCCATCTGCTCATTATCCATCACCCCTCCTCACTTACCAATCAATGTGCCCTGACCCAAAATGTTGCCATTCCTTTCACAAGATCTTGCCTGATCCATTGAGTTACTCCAATGGTCCCCTATCCAACACACTAGGAACAATTTTAACAAAGCCAATTAAACCACATACCTGCACGTCTTCGAAATGTGATAGGAAACCAGAGCACCTGCAGAAAACCCATTCGGTCACAGGGAGAACATACAAAATCCATTCTGACAGAAACTGTAGTCGGGATCGAACCTGGGTCTCTGGCGCTGTAAGCTCGCAACTCTACGCTGCGTCACTGTGCTGCCCTCAAATGCCCACTACTTTCTGCAGCTGCCTTTGTTCTCTAGAGTTTGAATTTCCTAACCAGGCTGTGACACGTCCAATCAGTATGCAATCCACTGTATACTTGCAGAAGTTTGATCATGAGTTTGATCATATGTAGAAGTCTTCAGTTGGTCTCAGTGAAGTGACCTTTGCTGAGTTTTCTTACAATTGGGATTGAGATGATCTGTTAGGTTAAGTGATGGAAGTGAGGAAAATTGTAAGAAAACCGTAAGATTATTGTGCTTTATTTCAGTTGTAATCATGTTATTTTATTCCTTCTCTGTTACCCATGCCCTTTTGCAGTTGTATAAGTTCCTCTTCCTTTCCTTTTCTTCTCTTGGTGCAGCCTCCATGGCTGCTCACAAATTGAGTCAGTGGTTCACATCTCTGAGAAGCTCTAGGCTGAAGTCCTCTTGGTTTTGTAGTGCTCCACCTTGATATTGGCCGGGTCAATGGCTCTCAAGGTAATGTATGGAAATGAATGTGGTGAGAAGTCAGAGTTACAGTGATCTAAAGAAATCATCACTTCAGAAGTAGTTTTAAGCTTCTGATGGTTTGGTTAAAAAAAATGCTGCGTATGTTCACAATATTGGAATTTTCACAACAGGGGACGCTGACGACAGTACTTGAAGTGAGTTGCTAGAACAGATTGTTCCGTCCCTTTTCCCACAGTTTATATGATATGCTGATAGGGCTGTGGTTCTCAAACACTTTGAACAAATCCCCCGCCCACTTGTCCACACTCCATAAAGTACATGCCATCCCACCTACACCACCCACCTCTCCATCCCATTACCCATCAATGCCTGAAGATGTCACTGGCCAGACCTTTTAATGAGCTGAGGCTCTTCCGTAACTTCTGTGGATTGCCAGCAGCTCTGTGGCTGAGTGAGCATCTTTTTGTTTATTTTTACTTCTGTTAAAAAAATATCGCAAGATCATCTCAAAATTCTGAAACCTCATGGATGTCTGTCGATTCTTTGAGGGGGTTGTGCCTCCCCGATAGGGAACCACTTTACCGGAGAGTATGTCGGCTATATGAACATGAAGCCTGTCTACCTTTGCCAGACGGAAAACAACCTGCCCCCACCCCTCTCCTGTGAACCCCCTTGTGACGGTAATGGGCGCTATGTTCAGGTTATAAATGGCTGCATATGAAGTATACAGTGTTGTAGCTGGTTTAAACTGAAGATAGGCACAAAATGCTGGAGTAACTCAGCGGGACAGGCAGCATCTCTGGATAGAAGGAATGGGTGCCGTTTCGGGTCAAGACCCTTGAGTGTCAGGGGAGACACAGAGATAAAGTGTTAGATCAAGGAAAATGTAGAATAGATCATTGCTAGCTAGGAGAAGTATACAGGTTCAGCCGGATCATAGGGCAGTTCATTTAAAGCAATGATTTTTCCATCTGTGCAATCTTGATTTCTTTGCTGACGTCTTGAGATCACTTTTATCAAAAACCGAAGCACAGGAAATACTCTTTTTGGATGGCTGACATCCTGGAAAAAAATACAATGGTCCTATGTTCTACAAGAGGTGGTATCCTTGGATAGGAGAATAAATGGGCTGATCTGCTGCTATGTGCAAATATCATTGTGAGTTGACTCACAGGCGGGCTTGATGTGTTTTTGGAAGCTTAATATGTTCATAACCTCTCAACCATAATTTAAAGTGTTTTCAAATTAACTGACTTGAGAAGATGAATGGGGATTTGTGTAAAATATCTGTATATCTTAGGCCATTGCAGCAATAGGAACCTATTATTAGTCAGCATCAGCCATTGTTGCATTGCTAGGTTCTGACCCATTTCATGAACTGATTGCCATGAATAATTATTTGTGAATTAACAATAAACATCACTCAGCCATGGTATCGAAGAGTTAGTATGAGGCAAACTCTCAGACACAAGACAGCTGTTCATTCTATTTTTTAAAAAATTTTTGGAGTATATTCAAATCCTCTTCCATGAAAATGTAAAACAGATGCAAAATCTTGGCTGTTTGGAAGTATTATTTTACAACCATTAATTTAACTCTTGGTGGGAATATGAAAGAACAAACAAAATAACTGTTAGTTAGTGGGGGCAGACAGGAGATTCTGTGGCCACAAATGGGACTCCAGGATGGTGGGTGCCGATGTCCAGGGTGTCTCTGCACAACATTGGAACAATCTGCAGTGACTGCAGAACATCCTCAAGGGGGAGGGAGAGCGACCAGGGGTCATTGTTGGAGGACATGGGGTGCGGACCTGAATGTGACAAAGGGTTAAAAAGCAGAATCTAGGGGGTAGGAATCTCTGGATTACCCCCAATGCAACGTGCTAATGCGGGTAGGACTAGGAGGATAGGGCAGATGAATGTGTGGCTGAGGAGTTAGTACAAGGGGCAGGGATTCAGATTTTTGGACCATAGGGATCACTTCTGGGCCAAACAAAATGTAGAAATGTAGAAACAAAATGTCTGATTTCGGGTCTCGACCCACAACGTCACCCATTCCTTCTCTCCAGAGATGCTGCCTGACCCGCTGAGTTACTCCAGCATTTTGTGTCTGTCTTCTGGGGCAAAGGTGATCTGTGCAAGAGGGACGGGTTGCATCTGAACCGGAGGGGGATTAATATCCTTACTGGGAGGTTTGCTGGTGCTACTCTGGAGGGCTTTAGATTAGAGAGGCAGGTGGGTGCAAACCAGAGAAGGTCTGTAAATTGAACAACTGATGAGGTTAGAGGATATGACCACTAAATCTTAAAGGAAGGACAACCAGGGAAAGTTTAAGGAATGTGGTGAAATTGATGGGTTGAAGTGTGTTTATCTCAACCTGAATTGTGATAGGGCTCAATTGTCTCTTGTATTTTAGATGTCAGTGATTATTTTTTTCCAGAACCATAGTTTTAACAATAGGAGGGGAAATGGGAAGGGACGTAAAATGGCACCTTGACTCAGTGACTGTTGATAGGGTCCAAGCCAGTAGACAGAGAAAGGGAACACATGCTTGTGATGAAGGTCTGAAGAAGGGTCTCGACCCAAAACGTCACCCATTCCTTCTCTCCAGAGTTGTTGCCTGTCCCTCTGAGTTACTTCAGCATTTGGTGTTTACTTGTGATGACATTGAATTAAAGTGGGAGCAGGTTGAGGCCTTATTTATACCCAACTTTCTGCACCTAATTGTAGGTAACATGACTCTGATTTCCACTGTTATTGTGTGGAATAGAACGAAAAATAATTATTACCTGTACGTTAAGTGGTTGAGATGAAAATACCTTGTAATTGAAATTAATTTGGGCATTTTAACAATGTGATTCATAGTCTGCTGCATTTAATTTCCTATTTACTATTTTAATGAAACCTGGGGTATGGTTTACTGAGTGATTTCATAAGAACCATTCTAGAACTTGATTATGGCAGAAAAAGAAAGCAGCGTGTTCATGTTACATCTTTTCTCCCCACAGTACACAAGCTAACTTGCTGGGTTGCTCCCAGAAAACAACTCAGAGTAAATCATATTGGTGTAGGACTGGAGTTGCCTCTAAACTGGATAGATTTGAAGTTCCAGCTCTACATTCTGGGCCCCAGGATTACTTGTCCAGTACAATCTTCAAGACAAGAAACACACCTTTTGTGCATGGATTGAGATACAAGAAACCCTGGCGGAAACATCTAGAACTCTGGTTTCATTCTAGTAAAATCTGGCTTCTCTGTTATTTAGGACACAGTAAAAGTGATCTATGATTGTCAGGGGTTATGGGGAGAAGGCAGGAGAATGGGGTTAAGGAGGGAGAGATAGATCAGCCATGATTGAATGGCGGATTAGACTTGATGGGCCGAATGGCCTAATTCTGCTCCTATCAGTTATGACCTTATGACCATATGACGATGTTGCCATTGAATGAGAACTGTGTTCCACTCAGTGGAATCTTATGTGTTTAGATTCTTGATCACTGTGTTGTACAAGACATCAGCACATCAAGCATATCAACTGCTACAATGCCGAATGTAAAGTAGGGAGCCTCGAGCACTGATAGCACTCACCTTCAACACGAACAATAATGCTCAATAGCCCCAAAGGCACATTACAACTCATAGCTTCATCAGTTGCAGATTATCAAAATGTCTCCTCCAGATATCAAATATTTGATTAATTTTCTCTGACCCTTTTGCTTCTTTGCTTGATTCACTGCCATCTACTTTCAACTAGCATGATTGCCCTATTTTATCATGTAATCCCCCCTGCAATCTGCCTTATCTCATACTTTCAAATTTGTCCGCCTCACCATTGGATTTCCAAACCTGTTTATCTCCAGCTATTCTTATACGTGCTCTTAATCTCAAACAATAACTCTATCCCTTTTTCCACAGATGCTGCTTTGCTTGTTGAGTAAATTCTGCACATGCTGTTCTTATTTTCACTAATTGAATTGATTGAATACTTTATTGTCACATGTGACAAATCACAGTGAAATTCTTTGCTTATGCAAATAGTCACCCATAAAGGGCGCTTACAAAATGTTACCCGTGCCAGGTCCCCCTTTGTTCTCCCCCCCCCCCCTCCCAATCCTCACGGTGGTCCCCCCAAACCGGGTCCTCCATTGTTCATTGTTCTTCCCCTCCCTCAAGGCAGTTCCCCCACGCTGGATCCCAATTGTTCTTCCCCCTCCCTCCCTCCTGGCTTGTCCTTTGTTCCTTCCCTGAGCAGAAAGCACTGTAAATTGAAAAGCTTTTCATCATTGTATTTCTAACTGCTAAAAGCTTTGTCCACAAAATATTACTAATCCTTCATTGGAAACCAAAATGATGACAGTGCAGCAACTACACTGTTTTATAAGGTTAACATTCTACTTGTTCATTTCCTTACTCCCAACAGTCGGAATTTACTGTATTTTAACACAAATTTCAGTCTTTGGATGGTTCTGTTTTTGATTTTTAACGTTAGTTTTAATTAACTTTAACATTGCCTTGTAGAAAGCAGCCTCTGCTTAGAGTATGTTTGTGAGAAATGCATCGTTAGTTTAAATTTTGCAGAAAACATTCCAAAATGTAACAGCCCAGCCACATTAACAAATAGTCCTGTGTTGAACTGGGCTCAGGAGGAATTGTTCTTGGCCAAAGATCTATCAGAATTTCTGTGCAGAGAAGCTTATCACCAAATGCATGGAAAAGCTAAATCACAGTGCATGTGTTAAATGGGAAAACATGTTGAAGAATGTTTCTCAAACTGTTTTTATTATTTATGGCTACATAGTGCAGAATTGTCTACCCTCTACTTGACATTTACAAATTGTAAAACTTTGTAAACCATTCAACTTCACCTAATTATAAAAATCCCAGACTCTCTTTATCAACAAGTTTTAACAAGATAGACAAATATTTGTACCATTTAGCGCACATTATGCCACCATTAATTGTGTTGTTTGATTCAGTATTCCAACGCTAGATTACAAATCTTTGGCGATAGAAACATAGAAAATAGAAAATAGGTGCAGGAGGAGGCCATTCGGCCCTTCAAGCCAGCACCGATAATGTGAATGATGTTGTTGGAACAAAAATTATTGATCCTAAGATGAAATAGTGACCTTTCACAGCAAATGAGCAATTTAAGTTCATGTAAATTAAAGAAGATCAGAATTTTTAGAAATGTCGATCCTACCAAGTGAAAATGTGATCCAGTAGATGTTATAAATGTTTTGATCTTCCTTCAGGGAAGCTGAATGCCAATCTTACTTGGAATAATCTATATGCAACCCCGGGCTCACCAAACTTGTTAACTTTTAACTCCCTCCTTAGTTAAGTGGTAAATTGGACTGGATGATTAATATTTGCACTGCTAGTGACATCTACAGAAATTGGTAATGATGGATGAGCCTTCTATTGTTCACATTAAAATGTATTAATTGTTGAAAAGTGTACTTTTTTTTTACAGCTGGGCAAAGTTTGAATTTAATGTCATGTAGATCCAGAATTTCTGTTCTTCTGGCTGTATTCTGAATAATTTTATCTAAATATACTGTAAACTACACTTAACATTGCCTTCTGCATTCTGTCTATTTTCTCTTTGCTCTAGTTGTACTTGCGTACAGTTTGATTGTGCTCATGTGTGATATGATTTGCTTGTATTGCACTCCAAACATTTTCTTCATTTGATCTCTGTACACATGGCAAACCAATAAGCCAATGCCCGTGCCAATAAATCTAAGGTCATTCAGTCACTTTAGCAATGCGTCACTACAGACCCAGACATTAAATCATCATGAGTTAACAATTTCCATTAAAGTTGCCTGATCTTACAGTCTTGTAAGATCAAATCTCTTCGGTGCTTCTGCTTGCAGTTGACTGATGCGCCTTTCTGCACGTGATAATGCAGATGAATTACTCTTCAGTGGCAGTGCAAACAGCAAACAGTTACCCAATATTTAACTATTTAATATTTCTTCCCTTGGCAAACACAAGTCGTCCATCTGCCAAATGTCTTACAGCATGTGCGGCATTGGACTTTTTCACCTACAAGTCAAAGTCCAGTCAAGTTTATTTGTCACATCCACATACAAGATGTGCAGTGAAATGAAAGTGGCAATGCCTGTGGATTGTGCAAAAACTACAGAACAGAATAGAACAGAATCAGTATTTACATGTTAGAAAAAAAAAACAATAATTTAAAAAAGACACAACACAATAGTAAATTAGTACAGTGTTAGCCCCTGGTGAGATAAGAGTTTACAGTCCTGATGGCCTGTGGGAAGAAACTCCGTCTCATCCTCTCTCTTTTCACGGCGTGACAGCGGAGGTGTTTGCCTGACCATAGCAGCTGGAACAGTCCATTGCTGGGGTGATAGGGGTCCCCCATAATGTTGTTGGCTCTGGATCTGCGCCTTCTGATGTATAGTTCCTGCAGGGGGGCGAGTGTATTTCCTTTAGTGCGTTCGGCCGAACGTACTACTCTGCAGAGCCTTCCTGTCATAGGCAGAGCAGTTCCCAAACCAGATTGTGATGTTGCCGGACAGAGTAGAAGCACTGGAGGATTCTCAGAGAGACTCTGAATTTCCTCAGATGCCTGAGGTGGTAAAGCCACTGCCTTGCCTTACTCATCAGTGCGGTAGTGTGTGTGTCCATGTCAGATCCTCTGTGATGTGAACTCCCAGGTATTTAAAGCTGCTCACCCTATCCACAGTAGTCCCATTTATCTCCAATGGCGTGTATGTCCTCGGATGTTGTGCCCTTCGAAAGTCCACAATCAGCTCCTTAGTTTTTATGACATTCAATTCCTCATAATTAATACTCCACAAACTACTGACGTACAATTTCCAAAAAAGCATCTAAGAGTAGAGGTGCTATCGCTCTTAGCATTGAGATTTGTTACACTGATGCTAAATTTACTCCAAAAATGGAAGTATATGAATCATATATCTTACAGTATGTGCAGTTATTAATTAAAAAAATGTTTTTGTGCACTTAATTTACGAAGTAGACGCGAATCTGTTCTTGATCAGTATTTCTTCTTTATACTCTGGCATTTGTTTACATGAATAATTGCTTTCTGCTTCATTTAAATCCACCGTTTGATTCTTCACGGCAATAAATTGTCTACAAAACACAACATAAAGGAATTATCACTGGATTATCTCTTGCCGTGTACATAGACATGATGGCATTTCTCAGACCAGAAAAAACTAATGATTGTGCTTGAAGTGGGTGTCTGAGAACAGATTGTTCCTGTCTCTTGTCCATAGTGTATATGATGTGCTGATAGGACAATAGTTCTCAATTTTTTTGAATGAATGATCCACAGCCTTGTTCACTATCCACCCCCCCCCCCCCCCCCCCCTGCCCCCCCCCCCCCCCCCCCCCCCCCCCCCCCCCCCCCCCCCCCCTCCCTATGGCTGAGACAGCTGGATTACTGAGCATATTTTTACTTACTTGTTTAAAAAAATCTAACCAGACCATCTCAAAGAATTATGGCTAAGGGATAAATAGCTTTGCATGTAGGCTTGATTGGGCTGTGACATTATTTCTGTTCTATCTGTTCAGTTGATACTCCTGACCCATATGTGGAACTGTTCATCCCCACGGCGCCAGAGGGCCGGAAACGGAGCAAATATCTCAACAATGTTGTCAACCCTGAGTGGAATGAGACATTTCAATTTATTATTGATCCAAATGAAAAGAATATTATGGAGGTAGTGTATCCGCTTTCTGATAACAGGGTTATAAATGTGGACTATTATTGTTGAAGTGTAATAAAGTTAGAATGCAGTTTCAATGAAAGTAGTACATTTATTATGGGGAAACAACAAATCCAGAAAGAGTGTTATAGTGTTGCTGCCCGTAAATGAATGAAAACCATTTTGATGAAATGTGTTAGCAAATATTTGGTTACATTCCCTTCCTCGCATATTCCAATTCTAACTCAAATTCTCTTGGTGGAGGGTGGATCCTCTTGTGCTCTGATCCTAAACTTGAGATATAAATTGTGACTGATTTTTACTTTTTGATATTATAACTATTACCTTTCCCCAACCTCTCTGCCTCCCATTGTATAGATGAGATTTTATGCTTGAATCAGGAATTCTGTTCACAGGGGCAAAACTGGGTTGTTATTTTAATCTGGTGCTTCCACCTATTACTTTAGATATTTGAGTTTGACAGATTTAATGTGGACTTTTTCAGATTACCTTAATGGATGCAAATTACGTGATGGATGAAACTTTGGGTACAACATCTTTTAATATCGGAGAGAATATGAAAATAGGAAAAAAGATGGAATTTTCATTTGTCTTCAATAATGTAAGTATATATTTAAAACAAAATGTAAAATTATGCAAGTATATTATAGTCTTTGGATGATAAACTCTGATAGCCATCTCCTCTTCCTCTCACAACTCACTCGGGACCTTGCGGGACCTCTGGAGCCCTCGGAAGCCCAATCAAATTACAGCGTGTTCAGCAGGTTCAATCCAGAGCCCTGGGGGGGGGGGGGGGGGGGTTGGGCTGCAGGTGGGGCGCTGCAAACGGCAGGCCGAGTGCGAGTCGACTCCAAGCGGGAAGCAGCAAATGACTGCAAGTCGGGGGGGGGGGGGGGGTTACGTAGCTTACAGCTCGTGGAAAACAGTGGCCAGCAGGCTGCTCGTTGAAAACTGCGCACAGCTGGCCGTGAGGAGCAGAGCCAAACGTCATCAACTCGTTAGCTTTAAAAAAGATCTCAGATTTGTGAACAATTTTAATTAAAAAAAACTCAAGAAATAATGAATCAATTTTTCAGATTAGATGATTTTCGAGATCATGAGGTAAATGTCTATCGGAATATGTAAACATTTCACTGTTGGCGCGTCGTGTTTTCGAGGAGATGTGAATCACAGAAAAACACACAAATCCACACACAAATACATCCACATCCAAGATCAGAGTTTTATAAGTATATTGATTGATATATATGTCTATACAATATCTATATGATATATATATACATAACGCACACATACGTACGCACAAAAAACACACAATAGCCACTACTGTTGTGCGTTTTTCTCAGTGATCCACATCTCAAAATGTTTTTTCCTGAAATAGAATCCCAAATTTCTTGGAATTTGATGTTATTTCCTGAAATCTTCAAAAACCTCAAATTAGCTCTGAACTACAATAGAATAAAATATTATATTGTAATTCGAAGCTTATTTGAGGTTGTAGTGTTTAATAGCCTGATGGCTGTAGGAAAGGGGCTGAACCTGTATGTTACAGTTTTCAGGCTCCTGTACCTTTTTCCCGATGGCTGGGGTGAAATGAGTGTGTGGCCGGGATGGTGTGGGTCTCTGATGATGCTGGCTGCCTATTTGAGGCAGTGACTACAATGAATCCCTTCGATGGTGGGGAGGTCAGAGCCGATGATGGACTGGGCAGTGTTAACCTACAAATGCACAAGTCTTTGGGATGTGGGAGGAAACCAGACCACCCAGAGGAAACACTCACGGTTAGAGAACATATAAACACAAAGAAAGCACACAAGGTCAGAATCAAACACGGGTCTCTGGCACTATCAGACAGCAGCTCTACCAGCTGCACCACTCTGTTACCCTTTTGGCAACGAATATTCCAGTACTGAAAAGTGACATTTTCTCAGTGATCCACATCTCAAAATTAATTTTCCTGAAATAGAATCCCAAATTTCTTGGAATTTGATGGTATTTCCTGAAATTTTCAAAAATGCTTCCTGCGTGCTATTTGTTGTTTTTTTCGCGGACACATGTTAACAACACAAAGAATAACAAGGCAAAACAGATCTATGTAACTACACCGCATCTGCCTGCTTCTGTTACTCGTACAGTGTTATGCAAGGCAGCTTTCGTTGCCTCGGCAACAGCTTTCGTTATGTTAGTTTTTTCAGCCAGCTCTCATGTGTCTCATTCTCGGCTCTCTCTCCGCCCCTGATTCGCCCATTTTACCCTGTTTGTGATGAACTGGAACTTCAGGATGGCATTGTAGCTGCATCTCTCCAAAACAAATATTACAATGCCATCCACAGGGGCCATCCCAGTGTGGAGGCAACTGTTCTGAGGGCAAAGGGTATGTTCTTCTGGCCTGGAATGTCCGTCTTGGTACGTGAGAAAGTCGAGTCCTGTGTGGTCTGCAACAGACTAACGCCGCTCCAACCCAAACAGCCCCTGACTCGCATCCCACTTCTGACACCATGTTTTGTAATCAGTCCATTACAAAGTATTAGGTAAACCACAAAGCTTTTATTAAAAGTATGCAGAGAGAACAATATATACAACTGCACTCGCATCATCTTGCAGACTGCCGAGCTAGGGACAAGCAGGGTTATCAGTAACTGTATCATGCATAGTATATGTGGTGAAGGTTATATGACAGAGATTAATATAGTTAATCTACAGCAGGTGTAAAAAAAAATCCATCTTGTTGTAAAAATCTCTCGAAATTGCCAATGCTGCAGTATTAATCAGATTGAAACTTCCTGGAAAGAAATTATTTAATCTTCAATGTGTGGAAAAGATTTGCCATGATTACCAAAAAATCCCCGTGTGATGCCATCACCAGTTATGTCAGCTAATTTCAGCAACAGCAAAAAATGAAATGTAATAAATGTCCTTGTCTTCCATGGCTGGGGAAGGAGATATTAGTCCAGATATCCCACTCCTGGAGTCATCCCATTGTCCTTGATCGATTACCAATTCTGATTTTGTTGTGAAGTCCTGCAGAGTCAAATAATCAGCTGTAAATTATGTGTTGGGGCAGTCAATGGTTTGGGAAGGGGAGCTTGACTTGTGACCATGCACCTAAACCAAAGTCAATAACTACAGCATTTAAAGCACGAGAGACTGCAGATCCTGGAATCTAGAGCAAAAAAAATACAAACTGCTCTAGAAATGACAGTAGCCATGACTATCACCAGCTTCTATACTTGTTCATATGGTGGGCAGGTCTTCACCTCCACAGCTGCAATAATGGATTATCGTTGAGAAGGTGTTGGTGGGATTTTCTCTTGACCATAATCCACAAGATAATGGTCCTCCATTAATGATAATAAAAATGGAATTCTAGGCCGCAAAGTTGCGTTGCTGCATTACTTTTAAGGAACAGAGGTGAATGTTGCTACAAGCTTGATGTTCTTGTCCTCCTCATCTATAGAGATGGGAGAGGAAGATGCTGTTCATGGCAAGGTTCTGCTGAACATCCTTTATAGAGCATGTTCTGAAGGCAGGGTACCCATCCCACAACAAATCAGCATCAAGTTGAAAGCAGATTGGGAGGAAAATAAGTTTCTGGATTTAAATTATCTTGATTTATATTGTTAATGCATCTGGTGCAAGTTTCACCAGCAAAAGTGACGGTGAAGTGTTCAATCATGGAGCCCTGGAGATTCACAGCCTGACCCATCCATGCCCATCGAGAGTCTATAAAGAGTCTGCCAAGGTATGTAGTGTGAAAGTTTAGCATTCCAGCAGGTAGACCTGTAACTTAACCTATCATACCATTTCCTTTTAGATTCTATTGTTACTAATTGGCGGCGAACTACAATTCACAATATAATTTGGGCTTGCAATAAATGCTTATTAGATATATGCAATAATGATATGTTTTCAGAGGCTATCTCCACACTTGATTCATGTAGCCTTGATCCTTAGATTAAATATGTAACGCACTGCAGTGTGGGTTAGAGAGGTTTACTATATCCTAGTTCATATCCTGGTTAGATGGTCGATTTCAGCACATCTTGGTTAGGCTCCATAGATGCTGCCTCACCCGCTGAGTTTCTCCAACATTTCAGTCTATCTTTGGTTAGGTTGTATTTGGTCACAGAATTTTTGGAGAGGGATAGAAAATCAATTAGAAGATTGACATTCTTAACAACCAGAAAAGGCAAGATCAGACTGTGGCCAAGAAATTGCCCTAGTCCATTAAAACAGTACTTGTTGGTTACATGAAGAGTGTTTGTGAAAGTCACAAAGAGCAAAAGCTGCTAAGTTCTCAGATCAGCATTATAGGAATTTCCTGTATAACGGTGTTTTGAAACGGACATTTTAAAATTTGAACTTCCCTATGAATGTTCTGCAAGTTTTCATGGCTGTCATTGTCTAACTCTGGAGATATGATTTAATGGGATGTACCAAGTACAATTTCCCGCTCCAGGGGAGAGTTAACATGAATGAATGGAGGTTGCAATTATGGGAGAAGATGTTGGAGTATGTTCTTGGGATGTTAGATTGATCTCACCAGGGTCATGAAGAGCAGACCCCAAGGAAGGCATGTTCTTTGTGAGGGTGAACTTCTGATTGCGGGCTCTCTTAAGGCATGAGATCAGTGTGAATTCCGGCAAAGCAAGCAATTCTACACACACTAGGGACAATTTACAATTATATCAAGCCAATTAACCTACAAACCTGTACGTCTTGTGGGAGTGTGGGAGGAAACCAGAGATCTCAGAAGAAACCCACACAGTCACGGGGAGAACCTACAAACTCTGTACAGACAAGCACCCATAGCCAGGATGCTACTCAACAAACACTGCAGTACCACCCTACAGAATGCATAAGAGTTACTCCTCAAGTTACTCTAATAGTATTTCCCTCTCCTTCAACCTCCACCACCAAGAAGGACAAAGGACTTCAGGCATATGGGAACATCGCCTCCTGCAGGTTTCCATTCAAGTTGCACACCTTTCTCACTGGAGGATATATTGCCTTTCCTGCATCATTGCTCTGTATCCAACAGCACTGTGGGTATCTTCAGCAGGACTGCGACAGCTTGAGAAGACAACTCTCAGTCTGAAGAAGGGTCTCTACCCGAAACGTCGTCCATTCCTTCTCTCCAGAGAGGCTGCCTGCCCTGTGGAGTTACTCCATTTTGTATCTCTCTACCACCTTCTCTTAGGCAGTTAGAGATGGGTTAAATCCTGACAATCAATAAATAAATTGTGCCCATCATTTAACTGTTTACAACTGGCTTTTCCCAAGAGCATCAGAGAAGACATTTTCCAATTAACTTCTCTTTGAAAGAAGCCATTGCATAAAATACCAGCATTGACTTTGTTTGCAAGTGCTGAAGAATACATTCTTCAATTCATGGTTGGTGGTGACAACATTTTAATTTTTATCTTTTATAATCCTTTTCTCTCAAAACAATCTTCGTTAGCTTTCCTGCCTTATTCCGTAAAAAATACCATAGAATTCAAATTGGAATCATAGAATGGTTACATGATGGAAGGAAGCCAAAGATAGACACAATAACTGGAGTAACACATGTACTCCAGCTTTTTGCAACTATCTTTGCTTTAAACCAACATCTGCAGTTCCTTCCTACATGTAAAAGGAAGCCATGGATTCATATTAGCTTAATATAAGAGCAATCCAGCCAGTTGCACTCTCACCTTCTCCCCATAGCCCTGCAAATCTTTATTTTCAGATACTTGTGCAGCTTGTATTTGAAAAAGTACAATTACATCTGCCTCACTTTTATCCCTGGCAGTGCATTCCAGTTCCCAACTTTTCTCTGTTTTAAAAATGTCACTTTTTTGATCTTTTTGCCAATGGTTTTCATACACGTTCTCTATCACTTGGCCAAAGGGAAGTTTCTCTCCTCTTCTACACCTTTCATGACCTTCAATACTCTTTAATAAATCCACATTGATAATGAGAGACAAAGACATTTAATTTTCAAAGTATGAACCTTGGCCAGTGAAATGTTATTGATTTAGAATTGCCTGAAGGAAGTAAGTTGAGCAGTTAATAAGTGTTCCATGAAAGTTGTTATATATTTGTATGTTTTGCAACTGGGCTTGTTGAGGCAAGCGACAATTGCAATTGTTGCGATGTGCACTATAGTTGGCTTCAACAGCCCAGGTCTATAGGTATGCAAAATTAGTTGATGTCTCCACTTGCAGTTATGATCCAATGATTCAGTATATTTGTGTGAGTGCTGGCTACAAACGCAATCAACCTTGTCGGTGAAGCATTCTGTGACAGGATAGCTTGCGGGATTGGCAGCCAGGGTTTATGCCCCATTTTGTGAGTGCGAAGGGGAGAATATCTTGGAGCAACTATGATTTTGTTTAATTCCAGGTGCCAGTTGTCGAAGTTGTCAGATTCCATGGTATCTTTGTTCCTGTGTGTGCTGCAACGTGCTCCAGATTAATAATTTCTTTAATCTTTTCTAGGTGACTACAGTATTTATGGACATGTCCTTGGAAGTTTGGTAAGTATTGTGATAAAGCTGGAATTTACAGACAAACATGCTTTATGATTGCATTGGAAAGCTGGATTGGCTGGTGTTGGATCTTTAGCTTGGATCCCATGGGCTTCAGCAGTTTCCACAGTGGTTCAGGAATATCCTGCTATAGCATGGACAGAAGAGTGGTAAGCCCTGGACAAATTGTGCAGATGGTCATTTGGGCTGTTACCAAAACTATAGCAAAAACATCCTCAAATAATAATTCATTGTCCATGAAAGATACAAAAGTTTGAAATAAGAAGATGGATTATAACATTCAAATAATCTAATCGTTTTGATTAATCTGTCTCAGATATTTATCTTCTTCCCCCATGTGTGATTTCCCGCTGACATTTCTGGACGTGTGCAGAATGACCATGTTTGTTATCAGAGTTGTGAGCCTTGTTGCAGCTTTAGGACAGGAATTGAGCCATTTTTGCAGATTGATCCCCTGTGCTGTCAAACAATGGAAGTGGCAGGGTGGCAAGTCCAAGTGTGGCAGGGTGGAGTGGGGTGAGAGATGATGATAACCTAGCCAGATTATTTCAAACATAACTCACTCACCATTTTCAATGTCAGATATCCAGTCTCCGTCCCCGTCCTCCCTCCTGCCCCTCCCTCTCCTATTGACAGGTTTCCCATGTCAAACGAGCAGGGATTAGACTGAGTATTACTCTTGTGGAGGGGAAGTGGGATGGACGATAGGGGAAAGATGAAGGGCAAATGGAATGTGAAAGGATGACAAAGGGATGGAGGTGCCAAATAAGAAGGGAATACACAGGATACAATTAATACTAAGATGGGGAGAAATTTCTTCATATGATTTGAGGTGGAATTCTTTCCCACAAAATACAATGGAACTCAAGTTGTTGAATATCTTACAGAGGGAAATAAATTTTGTTGACACCAAAGGCAACAAGGGGTATGGGAAAGAGAGGAAATATGGTATCAGGACAAAGCATCAACCAGGATTGTACTGAATGGCAGAACACTTGTGCAGCCGGTAGAACTGTTGCCTTATAGCAGCAGAGACCGGATTTGATTCTGACCTCGGGAGCTGTAACCTGGTGGGCGGAGGGACCTATTTCCATGCTCTAAACCCTAAGCAGTCTCAATGGCCAGTTCTGCTCCTATTTGTCTATGTTCTGGCCGTCAAGGAATTAGTGTTATTTTCTCACTGATATATTTTGTGAAAAATGTGTGTGATACCCCAGGGAAGTTTGAACATGGTGTCACTTGACTAAAGACCATTTACCGTATAATTGTATCCATGCTTATAAGATGGTGCTGCAACTCCCACTATGTACTATTATCCTTTATATCCAGTTTCATTGCAATCACTCCCAATTTCCTTCTAGTTCTTCAGTTGA
The DNA here is from genome assembly GCF_028641065.1 of Leucoraja erinaceus. Lineage (NCBI taxonomy): Eukaryota > Metazoa > Chordata > Chondrichthyes > Rajiformes > Rajidae > Leucoraja > Leucoraja erinaceus. The sequence goes on from NC_073386.1 coordinate 46,534,394, forward strand.
TCTTCGATTCAGCATGGCACTCTGTGATGAGGAAAAAATATTCAGGCAGAAGAGAAGGGAAAATGTTATGGAAGGAATCAAGAAGCTCTTGGGTCCCAAGAATGCCAAGAATGCACCGCAATCAATCCGGGAGGTAAGCCCTCAGCTTGTGATGAGCTCTGTGTTGCCGAGGACTTTGTATTGGGGTACCATCTAGGATTTAATATTTATCACGGAGAATAGGGTTGGATTATCAAGATGGGGATGGAGTGAGTAAATCTTCTTCCATGCTGAATGGAGCTTGTTACTTGTTTTCACCAGTTTCAACTGGAGTTACTGTTGGCATTAAGAGATGCAGTAAGATTTTGAAATAACAGAGCAAACTGTTTGCTGTTCATTGATACTGATTGATGGATAAATATTTGAGGAGGCACCACGAGAACTTCCCTGCTCTTCAAATTCAACCTGAGACCATTTCCAGCCATCTGAGAGGGCAGGCGTGCTTCTGTTTCAATTTCATCTGAATTACATTGATTCACAAATCAATTTCATTGTTTATGAGCAACAGTTATTATCAGAGCTCTTCCAATGGTTCAATACTTCACTCCAGTGTCACTTGGATTATGTGATCACATAATCAATCCAAGTACCATCTGACTCCAGGACTAGAGTCTTAGAGAAAGGCCATGGTTGGCATTCATGCTCTGATGAGCCCCCAACCCCCCAACATACCTGAAGTTATACATTTTCCCCAGTTACGTCTTATTCGAACAGCCCATAAAAGTAACACAGGATTAATTTTTTGAAATGTGTGAAATAATCATTATTCAATCACTGAATAATATAAAAATGACCCATCATTTGCAATAACATCATTACATCTTTGGAAGATAACCTATTTCAATTCTTCCCAGTGCCACTTCTGGGCTGTGAAGGCATCTGCCTCTCCATTCCCATGCCTACAGCTGAATAGAGATGATATTGTTATGGACCTCAACATTTGGAGCTGTCTCTAAGTAGCTTGTATGTAGTTTCTACCCTGTAAGTTATCTGTCCTTCAATGTAGACAAGGAGGTGTAGGTTGACTTTGTGGAAGTGGATGGATGTAAAAATACCCTGAAACGAGGTAAATTTGTGGCAGAATTTGTTGCAGACTGGAATTGCAATCTCTAGAAAAACATTATTCCAGTTTAGCCAATTAGTTTTGTAACGCTCCTGATTAGTCCAGGTTTGATAGGAATGCAGATAGGAATGTAGGTTGTAATAACTTGGAACACCATTTTTGGAAAGTTTGCACTAACCATTACAGGTTGAATTAGCCATGATAGATGTCCCCTATTGTTCTCAAGATGTCCTCAAAACATGTGTGGGAAGCTGAACTAGTGAAAGTGAATTTGCCAAAAGACTTTGCAGTGGCATTAGTGCAAATTGCTCTGTCGATGTGCCCTGCAGCATTGGGACAGATCACGATGAACACAGACCAGGCCTTGTGTCTATCCCCTGTGAGGTCATAATAATCTCTCACGGAATTGCAGCTGAAGGAATGTTAGCTGCAGCCATCCTGTAAGTGGTGTTTAGCCTCAGGAAGCACGTGCAATACATGAGGAGGAACGCAGGAATGTGCCACTTTGAGTGAGGCTCTCAGCTGGCAGTGCCCCTGGCAGTGTCTCTGGAACCGTGGTTAAAAAAGTCATAATGCTACACTCTTGGTTGTATTTCAGGTGCCAACGATAGCTATTCTGGGTTCTGGTGGAGGATTTAGAGCAATGATCGGGCTTTCCGGTGCAATTAAGGCTTTAGTGGAATCCGGAGTCTTTGACTGTGCGACCTACGTCTCTGGCCTCTCTGGTTCTACCTGGTAAGTTCCACATCGAGAGACCTTCTCATTGTAGCCTGAATAAAATTGTATCATTAAATGTCTCCCTTAGTGGCTAAGTAGATTAATGCAGCTGCAGTATGATTTTAAAGATATTTTGGTAGCCTGGCATGATCACATCTCTGTGCTAACTTAGCTGATCACAGAAGAGGTCATTTAGGGAAGGCACGTTATTGGCTTTAAAATCAATAGCTAAGATGGGGAATATGATCAATCGCCCATCCTAATCATGATGTGTAGGAAGGAACTGCAGATGCTTGTTTAAATCAAAGATGGACACAAAATGCTGGAGAAAACTCAGCTGGACGGCCAACATCTCTGGAGAGAAGGAGTCTAAAGAAGGTTCTCGACCCGTAACATCACCCGTTCCTTCTCTCCAGAGATGCTGCCTGTTCCACTGAGTTGTGTCTATCCTAATCCTGATCTTGTCTTACCTTTTGGAAACGTTTGTGTTCTAGGATTCGGCCACTTACAGTCATTTCAAATGTCATGCAAGAAGAATGGTTATGCATTTGCCTATAGGACCATATTAACATAATGAATGACAAAATATTTCAGTATCTATTGGCAGTTATTTTATCTTTTGGAAAGTTAAGTGTCATAACTTGTTGTCACAAATGCTGTTTTTATTCTCAAAGATCAATTTCTGAGTGGTGCACGCGGCACAGTATTTTAATGTTGCCATTAGGTATGGTTGGAAATCCAGAATAATTCTCTGATTTAGGTGCCAACATTTAACTTTTAATTCTGGCCTTTTGCATGTTTCAGACTTGATATGAGCGTATCATTCAACTAGGAAACTGGAAAAGTCCTTTGATCAACTAAAAATTCTTGAGCTTTATAAGGCCAGATTTTTGTTAAGATGAGAAATGCAAATCTTGTTGGATACTTGGGGAAGAAGGGTTGGGGCTCAATTTGCTTTCTTTGGGAAGGTATGGGAAAGGTAGTGGTAGCCGAGTGCCAGTGGAAAACAAGGGAAAACATGGCAGTGCTGAAATGCTTTGAGTTATTTTCTTCCACATCTCTCTCCTCAACCAGGTACATGTCAACACTATATTCTAACCCAGAGTTTCCAACCAAAGGACCTGATGAAATCAACAAAGAACTAATGGAAAATGTCAGCCACAATCCAATGTTCCTGCTGAATCCTTTGAAGGTCAGACGATACTTAGAGGCCCTGTGGAAGAAGAAGTTTGGAGGACAGCCCGTCACCTTTACTGATATGTTTGGGATGCTCATCGGTGAAACACTGATCGCAGATGTAAGTTGAGAATAATTCTTATTTCATAATATCAGAACATACAGTGGTTATTGTGCTGAGGAAGTTCTGAAATATAAGGTGTTTCCCGAGACGTCAATAGATCCCATATCCTAAGCCACTGACCATATTTCCATAAACATATGTACAAAAATGGATGAGGTTCTGCAGAGTGAATACAGGGAGTTAGGCAAATGAATAAAAAGCAAGATCTCAAGGGTTATGATCTCTGGATTACTCCTGGTGTCATGTGCTACTGATAGTAGGAAAGGACAGATAAATATGTGGCTGAGGAGTTGGTGTAGGGGAAAAGGATTAAAACTTTTGGACTACAGGGATCTCTTCTGGGCCAGAGTTGACCTGCATAGGAGGAATGGGTTGCAACTGAACTGCAGGGGGGCCAATACCCTTACAAGGACCTTTGCGAGTGCTATTCAGGAGGTTTAAGATAGAGTGACATGTGGGTGGGAAGGACAAGCAGAAGTTCAGCAAATGGAAGGATATGCGAGGTTTGGGACTGTAATGGGCCTGTTCCACTTAGTCGATTTTTTCGGTGACTGCCGGCGACTGTCATAGTCGTAGCAGGTCGCTGAAAAAACAGCGACTGGACCCCCCCCTACGACAATGTCTACAACAAACTACCACCTAGTTGACGTCAAGCTACAGCAAGCTACCAACAACCGACGACCCTTTAGGACGTCCACCTACGACCACACCTACGATAACCTATGTCCACCCGCGACAAGTACCACCCTATTGGCAACAACTGAGGACAATTCGGTCACCGGTACCTGTCGCTGGTTGACGTCGGTAGTCGCCAATGGAATTCACCAAAGTCAGCACCATCGACAACCTACATCATCCTAGCAACAACCTACGTCATCCAACCTACGACAACCTACGACAAGGCAACTGTCGCCGAAAAGTTTTGAACATTTCAAAATCCAGCGGCGAGCAGAAAAATACTACGATTCTTTGCGCGACTGAGGAGACTACTCACGACCATACAGGCGACACCCTGGCGACCAGGTGGCAACAGCCTAGTCATTTGTAGTCACCTAAAAAATAGCCTAAGTGGGACAGGGGCATAAGTCTCCAAGGAAGGACAGGCAGGGTGAGGTTAAGAATATAGAACAGTATAGCACAGGAACAGGCCCTTCGGCCCACAATGTCTGTTCTAAACATGCCAAGTTAAACTAATCCCATCTGCCTGCACATAATCCATGTAGCTCCATGACCTGTATTTCCACGTGCCACTTGCCCCACACAGTTTAACCCCTCTCATCGTAAAGCTGTGCTTCTATCAGGTCTCCCCTCAACCACCAGCAGCCCAGAAAAAACAATCCAAGTTTGTCCAGCCTCTCCATGTAGCGACTACTTCCTAATCGGAGCAGCATTCTGGTAAATCTCTACTGTACCCTTTCAAAAAGCTCCACATCCTTTCTGTAATGGAGCGCTCAGATCTGCACGCAATACTCCAAATACAGCTCAACCAAACTCTTATAGCTAATTTGTAAGTCGAATCGGTAGCAAGGAAGGCAGATGCAATGGTAGCATTTATTTCGAGAGGGCTAGAATGGAAAAACAGGGATGTAATGCAGAGGCTTTATCAGGCACTGGTCGGACTGCATTTGGAGTATTGTGAGCAGTTTTAGATATTGTGACCATATCTGAGGAACGATGTGCTGGTGTGGAGAGGGTCCAAAGGAGATTTACGAGAATGCTCCAGGAATGAGTGGGTTAACAGATGATGAGCCTTTGAAGGCACTGGGCCTGTACTCACTGGAGTTTGGAAGGATGAGGAGGGACCTCATTGAATTATCGAATAGTGAAAGGCCTGGATAGAGTGAATGCGGAGAGAATGTTTTCACTAGTGGGAGAGTCTAGGACCAGAGGCCATAGCCTCAAAATAAAAGGACATATCTTTAGAAAGGGGATGAGAAGGAATTTATTTAGTCAGAAGGTGTTGAATCTGTAGAATTCATTGCCACAGACGGCTGTGGAGGCCAAGTCAATGGATATTTTGAATGCAGAGGTTGACAGATTACTGATTAGTATGGATGTCAGGGGTTATGGGGTGGAAGCAGAAGAATGGGGTTGAGAGAGAGAGATACATCAGTCATGATTGAATGATGGAGTAGACTCAATGGGTCGAATGTCCTAATTCTGCTCCGAGAACTTATGAAACTATTATTTTTTGCAATTCACATTGCGTGGTGCACTGCAGTTCCAGGAGGCGAATAGCTTGGCTTGAAGGGCCTGCTCCAAATGAAAGCAAGTCAGGGTGGACAGACGTCAAGGCTCCAGGCGGAGCGGCTGTTGTGGCTAATGGGGAGGCCAGGCATCCCAGGGGTATGGCCAGCAGGGAGGTCAGAGGCATCAAGAGTGGAAGCAGGAGCAGGTTGGATGATGCAGCTCAACATGGTATTACAGAGTCTGCAGAATCACACTTTAGGTAGGGCCTTAGTATATATTGTACAGTGAAAGCGATGGTTAGCCCATTGAGCCTGAGGCAAAGCCAGGCCTGATCACATCAAATAGTAAGATTAAACGAGTACTTACCAGTACGAAGTTTGATCTGTATTTTATGAGGAGTTACGATGAGGGATTACGTGAAGAACCCACCCAGCGCGCAGGCGCGGCATACTTCCAAGCAGCGGTGTGGAATCACAGATAGACACTAGTTGAAGTAAAGATAGTAAAGACCAACGAGACATTAGTCCGAATTTGATCTATATAATGAGGGTGGGAGCGGAGGGCACGTAATCCCTCATCGTAACTCCTCATAAAATACAGATCAAACTTCGTACTGGTAAGTACTCGTTTAATCTTACTATTTTACTTCGGAGTCACGTGAGTGACTACGTGAAGACTTCAAAGGTCTGTGATTTCAAACCGTGTAACAGTTATATCACTCACTGCCGAAAGATCATCGAGGGAGGAAGTGGTAGCTAAAGACCAACAAGTTTGTTTAGTTATAAAAGAAATGTTTATTAACTATAACAAAAAATAGCTCCCATGGGCTTTAAATCATAACTTTGCGGTTTCTAAAATGGTATCCGCAAAGACGTCCTGTTCCATCAGCGGTTTCCTGTAAAATCGTTGGAATGTCGATTCCCTTGACCATCCCGCTGCTCTGAGGATGTGGTCTAGGGGAACCTGCATCCTATCCGCCGCTGAGGTGGACGCTGCCCTGGTTGAATGGGATTTAAAAACATTTGTGTTAATCCCTGCCATGCTGAGGACCTGTTTCAACCATCTGGATAATGTTTGGCTGGTAACCCGTCCAAAAGGCTTTCTGTGGCTAACCCATAAGGCTTTCTCTCTCCCTCTAAGCGTTTGGGTTGTGTCTAGATAATGATGAAGGTGGGTCACCACACACAGCCTAGGTTCTGGAGGGTAAGCCCGGAAGATCAACGGGGAGTTTGATGTACCTGGTCTACTTTGTTTTACCAACCCCGGCATGGTGAAAGTAATGGTATCTGGGGTGGTCACCATGTAGTTCAGATTTAGCTGATGGAGCGACTGAACCCTTTGAGCTGAGACAAGCGCCATGAGCATGAGGGTCTTATAAGTGGACTGTTCCAGGCTCAGGGATCCCACCGGAGGCCAACCTCGAAGGTGTGTCAGAACTACACTCACATCCCACATGTGAGTGTATCTAGGTGTAGGGGGTTTGGTATTAAAGATCCCCTTAAGGAGTCTGATGACCAGAGGGTGGGATCCCACACTATGCTGTTCTATCGGCATGAGGTATGCGGACAGTGCGCTCCGAGCCGTATTGATGGCACTGTAGCTCATCTTGAGATCATGGTGCAGGTGGGCCAGGAACTCCAGCACATCCGAGATCGAAGCCGTCTTGTAGGATGTCCCTGCGTCCAGACAGTACTGTTCCCATTTCCTGATGAAGGTCAGGTACTGTTTCTTGGTGGAAACTCGCAGGGATGCCGACATGGTGGTGATTGTTCTGTCTGATAACCCCAATCCCCGGTAAGGCCTGTTCAAAATCTGGAAACCAGGAGTTTCAATTTTTGGTGGCATGGATGGCTAATGCCAGTTACCGGGTGAGTCAATAATTGGGGGTGGTGTTGAAGGACAATTGGTGTCTCTACCACCATGTCGTGGAACATTGGGAACCATGGTTGGGTAGGCCAGTCGGGCACGACCAGAATGCCAGAGGCTGAGTCTGCCTGAATTTTCTGGAGTACCCGACTGATGAGGCAGAAGGGAGGGAAAGCATAGAAAAAGAAATTTCCCCAATCCAGCGTGAAGGCATCTACCGCTGCTGCCTCTGGGTCTGGTTCCCAAGCCACATACATGGGTAGTTGGTGATTTAACCTAGACGCAAACAAATCTATATCTGGCGTACCATATTGCTTGACAATTTTAGCAAATAATTTTGGGTCCAACATCCATTCGATGTTGTCGTTGAATTTTCGTGACCTGGTGTCCGCCACTAAATTTAGCTTGCCTGGTAAATAGGCAGCTGATAGCCAAATATGTCTCTCGACACACCATTGCCAGATTATAGCAGTTAATTTGTCGCATGATACTGATTTAATGCCACCCATGTGCTGGATATAAGATACTGCCGTAGTGTTGTCGATCATAATTCTAACATGCACGTGCCGCATATCAGATGCATATGCTTTTAGCCCATAAAAGGCGGCGAGCATTTCCAAAAAGTTAATGCCCAGTGATTGTAGTAGCGATGCCTCTGAGTTAGTCCATCTGCCACCTGTGCTGTCTATGGAGTTAGTAGCTCCCCAGCCTAAAGCACTGGCATCCGTTGCAATGGTTATGTTAGGATTGGTTACGGCGATAGGACTGTGACTGTGCCAAATATTGTCAACCCACCACTGAAGTTCTGATTTGGCTTCAGCGGGTAAATCCATTTTGCGATCATAATGCCCCCTATGAAGGCGTAATGCATGAGTCCTTGCTCTTTGTAGATTTTGATAATGCAAGGGCCCATGTTGGGCAGCCGGAAATGCTGCTACTATAGAGCCAATAACTCTGGCTACATGCCGTATTCTAGGTTGTGGTGTAGCAATTAAATAGCTACAAGCTTCAATAAGTGAAACTGTTTTGTCTCTGGGCAGAGTGACAGTCATGTGAATCGTGTCAATAGTGAAGCCTAGGTAATCCATGTTAGTAGTAGGCTCCAATATTGATTTATCTGGGTGAAGGATAAAACCCAAAGTTTCAAGGAGTTGTTTAGTGGCTAACACTCCTGCGACAGCTTGTTCCCGTGTTCTTCCTAATATGAGAACATCGTCCAGATAGGCCACAACTAAATGTTTTAGTTCTCTCAATTTCTTCATGGCCACTTTAAGAATTTTCGTAAATAGTCTGGGAGCTGTCGTTAAACCATTGGGCAAAGCTCGGTACTGCCATAGCTGGCCCCTCCAGATAAATTTCAGATATTTAAAGTAATCTTTATGAATGGGTACCAAATAGTAAGCATCTTTGATATCTATGCTTGCCATGTAGTATCCCTTGGAGATCAGTTGTCTGGCAGTGACAAATGTCTCCATTTTGAAATGTTGATACTCAACAGACTGATTAAGTGACGTCAGATCAATAATAATGCGACATCCACCATCTTTTTTGGTTTTGAGAAAAATATTTGATACAAATTCTTGCGGCTCGTGTGTGGTCATTTCTATGATGCCTTTAGCCACGAGCCGATCAAGTTCAGCTTGTCCTTCTACCTTCTCAACTGCCGAGGGAAGGAACACCCTTTGGGGCATGTGCTGAACTGGCGGTTCTACGCCTGGTTTGAACTCAATTTTGTATCCACTAATACTGTTGAGTATAAACTTATTGTTAGTAAGGGAGCACCAAACATGCTTGAAGAACCTCAAACGTCCCCCTGTTAATACTACACCCTTTGTCTGTGTATGTTGACAGGAACCAGACCCACCTACCTCCATGTTCACTTGTGGGGTCGTTTTCGGTGGGTCTGGCCCAAGGTTGTCCGTGTTGGTGCTGCGGTGGGGCGGCGCATCTTCCCACGGCTCCGCCCTGGGCCCCGCTCTAAAAAAGAGCTCTGGGGGTAGTGGGAGGCGGTCACCAGGCTTTCACCAGCTCGGTATCTGCTGGTGGCTGCCGAGGCGTGCGGCCAACTGGGTGTCTTCACCCTGCTCGGTCCTGGCCCTGCCCTCATGAGGCCTACTGGTTTTGCCGCCTCTTCCAACTCCTTCAGCCTTTTGGCCAGATCCGCACCAAATAGCAGCGCCTGTCGTTCGGGCGCTGGAGCTTTACAGAGGCCGGCATATGTTGGGTTGAGGGCAGGCCTGATGTTGTCCCGCCGCAGGTTATTTAGCTCATACGTGGTGCTGCACATCAGTGCGAGGGCATCCTGCTGGGGTATGGTCAGGTCTTCGTCCCCAACGGACCGAGCAAAGGCGGTGACGGCTGCTGAGTGGAGCTTCAGGACTCGCTGCATTTTGACTTCCTGAGCCCTGATTTGCTGCCCCAGCTGGTTCCAGATCTGCCCATTGACCGTCTTGACCCTCAGCGCCTCGCAATTTTCTGGCGCGATGTAATTGTCAAGGGCCTGCTGGACAGCCTTGTCCTGCAGCGGGTTGTTGGACAGCCTGTTTATAGTGGCCGCCATTCTGGGTGGCAACACCATCCCAGTTGTTGGTGGCGCCGCATATCGGCCCACTACACCCAGTAGCTCTTCTTCCGGCACGCCCGGCATGCTGACGGTATCCTCCGCCTGCCCTTGGGATAGGCCAGCCCAGTCCTGGCCTCCCTTACTGCCCTCGAACATAGAGGGTACAGAAGGGTGTGGAGAGGAGGAGGCCAAAGCCCGTCCTCCTGGGAGATGCCGCATCTCCTCGTTTATCATGCGCTCGAGGAGCTGCCTCATGCAGCTGATCCGAGCGTCTCCCCTTTTCGGTGGGGGAGAGTGTTCCCGTTCCTCCGATTCATCGGAGGACACCGGCCGGTCGGTTTTATGTGTCGCCTTCCTCCCTGTGCGGGGCGTTGAAATCTGCAGCACTGGGGGCGGCTCGGTGTCGGGTGAGCGGGAGCGTTGAAAAGGCTCCTCCGCTGCGAGAGGCTGCCGTCCCGCTATGGACCCGTCCTCGGGTGGAGTTGGGCAGGCAGTCCTCCTGGCTGGTCGCTTGCGAGAGGCCATTATTCTCTCTAGAGCGACTCTGTAACAAAAAAGGCACTTACCTGAGGTCTCGTCTTTATGCTGCAGCTGGAGAGCCTGGCTCCAGCTGCTGCCGCTGTTGCACTGCTGACGTAATGCCGCGCCTGCGCGCTGGGTGGGTTCTTCACGTAGTCACTCACGTGACTCCGAAGTAAAATTATAGTCGTCTTATGCTCAAAGTGGATTGTTTCACATTTGCTTCTATTGATGCCTTAGATTTCCATTTCCCTTCAAGATGAACAAAGAATAATTCAGAGGGTGGTGAATCTGTGGAATTCTTTATCACAGAAGGCAGTGGAGACCGTCAATGGATATTTCTAAGGCAGAGATGGATAGATTCTTGATTAGTACGGGTGTCAGGGGATATGGGGAGAAGGCAGGAGAACGGGGTTAGTAGGGAGAGATAGATCAGCCACGATTGAATGGCGGAGTAGACTTGATGGGTCGAATGGCCTAATTCTGCTCCTATCACCAATGAACTTATGAATAACTGCTTGTTACAGTTCTCAGTGTTGTAGGTTGAACTGCCCTCTGTTTAAGCTAACTCATCATGATCACATCTGCACTACTTACCATGTTGTGTATCTCGGTGTGGTTAATATACATGCGTTTTTTGTTAATCTCATCATGTAATCATAGCCAATTAGAAATACTTTTAAAAACCATACATGATAGCATCATTCATATCAATGGTGTTGGATAATTGGGTAGGATAACATTGCTCGTGGTCTTTTCTTCTGTCAACTGATCTGGGCACGTAACATTGGATCATAAACTAACTTGCAGTGGGTTCTTGTGCCATAACTTAGCCTCCATCATTTTGCTCAAAAATCAGCGGATAAATAATTGTTTATGCATGCAGGTGGGACTAGTTTTGGCCAGCTTGAGCGAGTTGGGGGAAAGGGTCTGTTTCCGCAGTGTATGACTCCATAATTAAGGAAACTGTAGAACTTGTCAATTGTAGTTTAGGTTTGAAAAGGAGAAAGTGATATTGGAAACACTGATCCATTTTGTACCCATGGAATGTATTTTGATTGTTTCAGATACTTTCAAATATATTCAAATTTTTCTTGTATTACAGAGAATGAACTTTAAAATGAGTGAGATGAAAAACAAGATCCACAATGGGCAATGCCCATTGCCTTTATTCACCTGTTTACATGTAAAGCCAGATGTCTCTGAACTCATGTTTGCAGGTAGGTGTTTTCTATTGGGTCATTATACTGTATCTGAGAGTACAACTGTTGGGTATGTATAAGTAGGATGCTGCAACATATTATTCACACTCTACCTTCAGGCTCTTCGATTAGGGTGGATGTTGCTTTTCTACACATTTTACTAGTTTTATTTGATTATTATATCTCGCATTCCTGCTGTTTTCCTCTTACAATTGATCCATTTCCTCAGGTAAGAGACAAGAGTATATTTGGATCATTGAGTAAAATGCTGATGACCATATGTGTTAGCCTTCAAATGACAAACGACAAAACCACCACACCTACACTATAAGCCGCAGAGCCCCCCCATTAACATGCTACAGGCTTCAGAGCTTCAAACATGCCAGATCTTGCATTCATTCTGATAATGTCCAGGTCTGCCACATGTGCTTCCTTTCCCTTTCCAAACTATCCATACTTAAAATAACAATCATTACAAAGCAAAGAAATGTCAATCTGGATTTTGTGTCAGCATCAAAGCATTTGAGCTTGCTGCTGACTTCAAAGATCTAATGCTCATTGTAGCAATAACTCATCTGTTCAGTGGATGAGGCCCTCACAGAAAGGGTGGCCTGGTACTCTGCAGCATTGATGACATCAAACATGACTGAGTAACCAATCTCAACCAATAGCTCTCACAGGTAGCACACCTGAATAGAGGAAGCATAATTCCAAATAATTTTTTACGCATTACATAATGTTCTGTTTAAGGAAGTAGCTGAAATATGATGCATCGTTTTATTTTTAAATCCATTATATGTTCATACATTTATCTGAGGGGAATTTCAGTTTTAAACTTTTTAAAGGCTTGAAAGTTTAGTAATATTCCAATACATTTTACAATTAGATTAGTTATTAAATAAATGCTCACCAATTCCATTCATTTCACACATTCCACTCTACATGGGTAAATCACTTGAGAACAAAACGCCTAGTTCTGAGGTTAGTCATTGTGAAAATATAGTATTAGAGAATACTGATAAGTTTTGCCATGATTACAATTGAATCATTCCTTTGAATTTTTCAAATAATAGTTACAACTTATTTTACATATTTAGGAACCTACCATGCAGGTCAATTTGTCACATGGGCCTATAACAGAAATTTATTTTTAAAAAGGGCAAAGAAAATAGTTTTAATTATAATTTAAAAAAAAAACAAAAATGACTGGGTGTGAAAATCCTGCCAGTGCTCTAAAATCAAAATGAAATATTAATAATAGAAACTTTTGGTTTCAATTTCATAGGTGTTCCAGGCACACCCAAATGTACATCCACCTGACTATTTAAACTGATTATTAAGTCAATATTTTCTCCCTTGCTAAATATAGATATTTATGGATATAGACACTAAAAAGAGTGCTTAGTGATTGAATGAGCGATATTTTTTTTGAATCAACAATCTTTCACGATAACTCTCCCTCCCTTCCTTAAATATATTTATTTCATTTATAGACTGGGTGGAATTCAGTCCATATGAGATTGGGATGGCCAAATATGGAACGTTCATGCATCCCAGCTTATTTGGCAGCAAGTTCTTCATGGGAACAGTGATAAAGAAATATGATGAGAACCCGCTTCATTTCTTTATGGGTAAGGAGATTACGTGGAAAATGGGATTTCACACAGTATTGTTGTGGACAGCGTTATTACTAATATTACTAATATAATTTTTCAATTTTCTACTTTGTCATCGTGCCAAAAGGAAATATCAATTGACAGGTTATTTGATGCCTATATTGAGTGTCTTGTCATGGATCAGGTTGCCTCCAGATGAATTTTGTTAGCATCACAGTCTGTATCATCACAATATCCCACCATATATTCCATATCTTCTGGAGCAATTATTTTTCCTACCATGCCCAATGTCTCGGGTTAAAGAGATTTTGGGGTGATAGTAGAAAAGATGATTGCGGGGTATTACAGAAGTAGGACCAAGCACATCAGGAGTGGAGATGGACCTTCATGATTTCAGGTTCAAGAAGGAACTGCAAATGCTGGAGAACCAAAGGTAGACAAAGGTAGAGTGAGCACCACCGGAAACTGGAGGAGCATCACCTCATATTCCGCTTGGGCAGTCTGCATCCCAGTGGCCTGAACATTGACTTCTCCAATTTCCGGTAGCCCTTGCTGTCTCCTCCCCTTCTCAGCTCTCCCTCAGCCCTCTGGCTCCTCCTCTTCATTTCTTCTTCCCGCCCCCCCCACCCTGCATCAGTCTGAAGAAGAGTTTCAGCCCGAAACGTTGCCTATTTCCTTCGCTCCATAGATGCCGCCGCACCCGCTGAGTTTCTCCAGCAGTTTGTCTACCTTCCATGATTTCAGTGTCATTCTCTTCAGTAGAATTAGGCACAGGTGTAAGTGTAGGACTCTCACTCTCAGCCAAGTTGAAATTCTCCCGTTCTGTCACCATACATAAATGTATTAACTTTTTTTAAGTGAAATCATTATTGTTTTAATTTTACTTTTCCTCTTTTTCATTGATAGGTGTTTGGGGCAGTGCGTTTTCCATATTGTTTAATCGAGTGCTAGGAGTAAGCAACGCCAACAACAAATGTTCCATGACCATGGAAGAAGAACTAGGTACTGCACAAGTTACTCCATATGAATCTATTTTTCAGGGATATTTGCAAAGCCCGAAATGTCCTTTGGTAACCTTCTGGAGCACCCTCTCACAGGGGCCCTTGCATGTATCGATAAACTATTCTGAAACACCCATGGGTCATGGGTCTTGATTCAGAAAGATCCATTTATATACTCAGGGAAATGTGGCAGTTTCAGATCAGGACACTTTTTCAGACTGATTGTAGTAGGGGGGTGGGGGAAAGCTGGAACAGAGGTGGAGGCAGAATGGATGTTGTTGGTTAATTAATTAAAATTTGAGATTTCAATGTTCATACCAAAGATAGACACAATGCTGGAGTAACACAGCTGAACAGGCAACATCTCTGGAGAGAAGGGATAGGTGACGTTTCGGGTTGAGACCCTTCTTCTGACTGAGAGTAGGGAGAGAGGGAGTCTAGAGATGTGGAAGGGTAAGGTGTGAACACACAGATCAAAGCAGACGATGATAAGGAAATGTAGAATGATTCATTGTTAACTGAGGGGAAGGTGGCAGGGTGGCACACAATCAGTAAAATTAATCTGAAGGACAATGAAACTAGTCAGAGAACTAGGGTGGGGAGGGACAGGGAGAGAGCATATCATTCATTTGTAAACTTCCCAAGCAGAATTTGAAGTGCAGAAGGAGCAGTCTCTGCAGTGAGCAGAGAGGGGTGGGAGTGGAAAGATGTTGTATGATGACTTGAAGATGGTGGAAATGTCGGCAAATTGTGTGTTAGATGCGGAAGCTGGCGGGGTGTAAGGTAAGGACCAAATGAACTCTATCCTTGTTCTGTCTGGGCGGAGAAGGAATGAGAGCAGAACTACGGGGCACAGAGGATGAGGGACCCATCCATGACGACATGGGGAAACCACATTTACAAAAGAAAGAGGAGATGACCTGGAATGGAAAGCTTCATCTTGTGAGTAGATGTGGAAGAGATGGAGAAATTGAGAGAAGGGGATAGTGTCTTTGCAAGTGGCAGGGAAGGAAGAGGTATAGTCCAGATAACTGTGGAAGTCTGTGAGTTTATACTATCCATCAATTGAGAGACTATCCCTTGTGATGGAGAAAGAGAGATCAAGGAAGGGGACGGAGGTGTCAGAGATAGTCTAAGTGAATTTAAGGACTGTGTGCGTTTGTGGTAAATCTAATGAAATCAACGAGTTCTGTATCTAAGGGCAGAGTGGTTGTGATGAAATTATGATGCACACAAGGTGCCTTTTCTGGTACATCTGTAGAAATTGGTAAGAATCATTGGACTCATGCAGCGTTTCTTTAGTTCCAGAGCAATCACCTTGTATTGTATCGTTGTGTCATGGAAAATTAGAATGCTTCTATTTCTTTATCTGAAGTATAAACAACCATATAACAATAAGCATTCATAGATGGAGCACAATGTTTGAACAAAAGAAGATAGGCATTAGTGATGGTGATTCTAGTCTATATGAGTTATCGTTTATTTAAATGGGTATTTGAAAGATACCAGACCTCTAAAGGCAACGGCTTAAACAAACTGCAGATTCTGGTTGTCGGTGACTGTTATAAATTCCAAGCTGTGTTCAAAATTCCTTTATGTTAGCATCATCGGTTTCTCCCTGTATGTTCTTTACAATCCAGACTTTGGTATTGCCAGCATTTTCCAATCCCTAATTGCACGGGGCTGTAACTATGCAATCTCTTGCCCAAACCTAGATATTTAGAATCAATTATCACAAAAATGAAGCAAAAAGATTTTAATGAGACAAGGACAAATGTAAATCAATTTGTTTTTATTAAGGAAACGAGTAACATTTGATTAAGGACAGAAAACGCTGGAACCATTCAGAAGGCCAGGCAGCATATGTGCAAAGGGAAACAGATTTGACCTTTGGGTTCAAAGACCTCTCATCCAGTTTCATCCTCATGAAGGGTCTTCACAGAAAACCGTTGTTCTCTTTCCACATGTGCTACCTGATATATGTGGTGTTTCCAGCAGCGAGAGGGAGAGAGAGAGAGATAGACATGAAACACCAGATGCTGAAATCTTGAGCAAAAAAAAAAGTGATGGAGAAACTCAGCAGGCAATATAGAATCTGTGGACCGAAATAGACAGACACTGTTTCAGGTCAGGACCTGAAGAAGGGTCCTGACCCAAAACATCATCTGTCCATTTCCTCCATGGACGCCTCATGACCAGCTGAGTGTTTCCAGCAGTTTCTCTTTTAATTTCAGATTTCCAGCATCTATAGTTAAATGTCTTTCAATTACATTTGACTAAATCACATTGAACACTTACTGCAAGTTGTAGAGGCACCAAACGTCGTGAATAAATGGGTTACTTTAGGTTCGAAATAGATACACGTTGGTCCTCTAACACAAAGTTGTTGTTGCTGCTGTGAGGCTGTTGCCTCGTGGGCTCGAGCTGAGCTCCTGCTGAGGTGGAAGGACACTCACCCAAAGAGAGAAGAGAGCTGGTCAGCTCGAAGTCAGAGAGAGGGAGGGTTGTCCCAGGGTTCGTTATATATACCTGGACACATCTCTATATCCCGTGACGACTCCTCGCTGCCATTGCCCAGTCACGTGACCCTACCCCCAACTGCTGAGGGTTTGTGTAGCTAGTGGTCCAACTACCGGGTGTTGCCACACGCCCCCCCCGCCCCCCCCCCAGAACCGGAGGCAGGAAAACGAGCAGGCTATGACAAAGTTGTTTTTTTTTTTAAAGCAAAACATACTACAGTCAATATTGCATGTTAATACTGCTCTTCTGACAACCATTTATCGATCTTGGTTAACTTGTGCATGAGGGATACTTCCATCTTTTTCGATAGCCCCCATGGATTCATTGAATTGTTAAATTTTAGCAAATTAAGTGCAATTCAACTAATTGAACAGAAGCTGTGAGAAGAATGCTTAATTCCCCCCCCCCCCACAAATCGGCAGACAAATGGGATTAGCATTGCTAGGCATCTTGGTTGCCATGGAGTTAGGCTTCTTGATTGCCATGGCGACTTGGGCCAGTGGGCCTGTTTCCATGCCGCTAGACTCTATGAATCTATAAATTCAGCCCCATCTTGTCCGGGATGTTAGCACGGTGGACTTCCTCTATGTAAGAATTTTGAACCTGCTTCCCATGGTACGGTGTGGCAGTGCCAACTGTTCCTTTCGCAACCACCAAGCCAGAATGTCTGCTGCTGGAAACGCCATTCTGCCCACCAGCCGTCTGCTATCTCTTGCCGATCTTCGCCGATCTTAGGCATGCACTTGCCTTACTGGTGCCTAATCCAGTAAGACAAGTGGGGAAGGGAATATTGCTCCTGTTTGCCTCATTCGCCTGATTCCACTCCATGTCTAAATTAGGACTTCTCTTTTCCCTTTAAGTAAAGCACGCATGCTGCGTAAAATGGAAGGATTGTGGAATTGTTTATTTTCCATGGTGGCAAAACTTTATGTAAACTTGACTTCAACGTTATAAATTAATCCTTTCCAGTATTAAACATTTAAAGTTTTTTTTCATAGAAAATACAGGAGCTGGTATCCTTAAAAGTGAATCACTGAACTTACAGGGTTGACTGTGTTTGAATTTCTATGTTGTTTTTATCAGAACCAATCATGCAAAGTCTCTCTCTGGCGGTATAGTTTCACTCTGCATCACCAGGTGCCATGTGTTGGACCTGTTCACTTGATGCTGGCACCCTTTAGATTGCTGGCTAATGCACATTAAGTTGTATCCTGTGTTCGTGCCGTAACCGTATTTGTGTAAAGGTTTGTAACAATCTTGTGAAATCCATTTTGAGGCTGAAATAGGATGAAGTTAGTGAAAATAAAAGGATTTATAATTCTCTGGAAGTTATTCACATAAAAAGGAAAATGGAAATGTTCTGCCCTACTTATTAAATGGACTGGAAGTTACACGGAAATATGAAATAGGGCATGACATGAGAGTGGGTGGAGAGGAGTCAGCTAGTTCAGTCTTGCTTAGTAACATCAATAAATTCACTCCTGGAATTCTATGCATGTGAAACAGATGAGATCTGGATTAGTAGGTTCTTTATATTCTTATCACGAGAAGCAATCTAGTTCAAACAGGAAGTTTGGTCAATGTAAATCTGATATTAACAGCAGTAACGCCAATGATACTCCTCTGGTATCCTTGGTAACACGCTACAGTCAAACCATAATCTGCTCTGCTCTGCATACTGAGGGAGAAATGCTTGGTGGTTTTCTATTTGTTTGTTCCACCCTCCTCTACTACACTGGCTGCCTCTCATGACATATGGGTTCATTTTTAACCCAGGAATATGCCAAATTGGCTGCTTATAGTTATTGTACACAAGTCAGCCTCAAGACTCCTTCCCTCATTGTTTAATTACAGGCCATGCTGGCTATTACTTGATGTGTTTTAATTGAAAAACCATGTTATCAATTAGTTTAACAAGACATATTAGAGTTATGGAGTGATACAACATGGAAACAGGCTCTTAGGCCAACATGTCCCAGTACACTAGTCCCACCTGCCTGTGCTTGCCCCATAACCCTCCAAACCTGTCCTATCCATGTACCTGTCTAAGTGTTTTGTAAACGTTGGGATAGATATGCCTCAACTACCTCCTCTGACAGCTGATCCCACACAGCCACCACCCTATGTGTGAAAAAGTTAAGACTCAGATTCCTATTAAATCTCTTCCCCTTCACCTTAAACCTATGTCCTCTGGTCCTCGATTCACCATGTTATTTTGTTTCAGTGTTGAGAACCTCCGCATCAGACACTAGTGATAACAAATACAGTGACATCCCCATTCTGCCAAAGGCCTGAACTCCAAGCTTTGTATGCATTGCAATGGTGCAAGGGTAATTTTTCCATTTCCTACAATGACCCATCCTACACACCCCATAAGTGAGACCTTTTAATTTAGGCTCAACTTAGTGTAGGCTGTATGCTGCAGGCCTAGAGCCAGACTAATCTTGTACATGATAAACTTTACAATAAAGCAGTATTGGGACCATTTCTGACAACTCTCAGAATTTGACTTGGACACTTCCAATATTTGTTGAAAATTAACAATGGTTCATAGTCAAGGGTCATCAGCGCAGACTTCAGTTCATTGCACTACCCAGAGTCTCATGTGCCTGCCTGAAACCATTGCTTCATGTATGGACCCCTTGGACAGCTAAATGGCAAGTTCCTCATTCTTTCTTTTCTGTATTGTCTAGCCAGGCAAATTATCCACTGCTAAATTTAAATAGTGGTTGGTTCAGTCTCCAGAATTGCAGGTGAGCAGTGTCATGTAACAGAACGGAAGTGCCACCATTCTTCCAATTTTAAGTTGTTTTCTTAACACTATGCCTCATTCACTGGAAACAATACCAGGACTTTTTGTTTTTTGCCAAAACACTAGAAATTTACATGGAATGAAAAGAGGTTGTGGTCTTCACAGAAAATAATTTAAAACAAAGTGTGAGGCATTGCAGAGAAGAAGAGAAGTTGTTATTTCCTTCACCTGAGGTATCTAAAACCAGGGGTCTCTGTTTCTGAATGGGGGGTAGCAGTCATGATAGAAGCAAAGACATTTCTTCAACCAATAACTGGTAGATCTTTGGAATATTTGGACAGACAGCTGATAGTCTGAAGAAGGGTCTCCATGCAAAATATCACCCATTTCTTCTCTCCAGACATGCTGCCTGTCCCGCTGAGTTTCTCCAGCATTTTGTGTCTATCTTTAGTTTAAGCCAGCTTTTGCAGTTCCTTCATGCACACAAACTGAACTAAAGGTGTTCTAAATATAGTAATTGTACCTGCCTCAAGCACCGCCTCCGAGCTATTTCCATGTACTAACCACCCTCAGGTTCTCATCACCTTCCCCCAGATCCCAGCAATTGCCTGTTGTTTAGGGGCAGTGGCAAATTAACATAACAACCTGCACATCTTTGGGATGCAAGAGAGAATCAGAGGGCATACAGAGGAGAAAATGTGGTCACATGGAAATCGTCACACTCCACGTAGACAGCAACTGAGGTCAGGATTGAATTCAGGGTCTCTGATGCCGTGTAGCAGCAGCTCTACTATTTGGGTCATCTTTGCACTGCATGTCAAATGAGGTCACATGACATAAACATATTCTTAACTTAGACGCTTATCTGATCAAATCAAGCCCTTGAGCTGTGGAGGTATCAAAATGAGATGAAGTGCTCACTGTGAAGCTGTGGGTTCAGTCCTTGATGCCGCTGTATAATTTGGTGTCTCTGTGGCAGCATCATGTTGTGGTAATTGCACCTTCTAATCAACGAGGGCAGAAATACTCTTTCTCACCTCCATGCAAGAGCTTTCCGGTAACATATTTGCGTCTCGATTTGAAATCCAGCCATTGCTGTTGTCCCACCGCTGGAGCAGAAAGTATACCACGGTCAGAGGTGAAAGAGAGCAGGATGGGGCACCCTGTAGTCTGGAACAAGGTGCACCGCAGTTGCAGTTTCATTCTAGCATTCAGATGATGAACACAAACCACAGACGTTTTATTCTTCTACATTTCACCATTCTAATAGGTCGCATCTTTGTAAAAAAAATAGTTTTAATTTTGTACTCTTCAGTAAGCATAGAACTGATGAATAGAGTAAAACCAGTATGGATTTTATCCCAGATTTTTCATTCCCCCAACTTGAAATATTTCCCTGTGACATGTAATAATTCACTGTTATTCCAGAGTTTCTTCACTACTTAAACCCCACTGACTCTTGAGCGCTGGTCTTCCAGCTAAGATACCCACCAGCTACTGAGCAGCTACTCAGATTTTGACAACTAAAACACATGAAAGCTTGTAAATTTGTAAAGCCGAGTTTGCACATTTCTAGAACTGTTCGTACTGTGCAGAAATAAAAACTCTTTTGACCAACTAACAGTACATCGGACCCCCACCTGACTGTCATCGCATTAAAATACAATCCTTTATTACCTCGCATTTCCATTTGTAGCCATCTTCGCCAAGACAGGAGTACTGTAGAACTTTGGTTAGGTTCCTGGACTATTGATTTGGAGATAGGCTGTCAAATTCCACCATAGTAGAGCAGGGGAATTTAAATTCATCATTTCAATATTCCAGCATTGAAAAAAGTTAGTATCAATTGTCAGATTACATTTCCATATCAAGATGTGAAGGAGCAACTTGGCCCCTCGAGTCTGCACCCTCTCTCAGACCATTCCCACAATCCCATTTTCCAACATTTCCCTATGAGCTATTTTATTATTAAGCAGCTCTTCCAAATTCTCCCCATCGCCCACCTTACATTGGAGATGATTTAGAGTAGCCATTTCATATAACACCCTGCATGTTTTGGGAAGTGGGAGGAAACCAGAGCACCCAGAGGAAATCTTTGAGTAAACCTGACGCAGATAACACCAGAATTCAGGATCAAACCTAGATCACTGCAGCCGTGAGGCAGTGAAGCCACCTGCAGCAACAATGCTTTGTCACAAAAGTGTCAGATTGTCACGCTCATCCATTGTTTGCAGAAGTCTTTCAGGGAAAAGAAATGTGCCATCCTTACCCGCTCCTGAAATGGCCAAATTAGCTCCCGAGATCAGGGCAGAGTAAATGATAGCCTTGCAAGCTACACCCACATCTTACAAATGAATAAACCAAATGCAGTTCTGCAAGTCTGAAAAAGGGTCTCGACCCGAAATGTCACCTATTCCTTTTCTCCAGAGATGCTGTCTGACCCGCTGAGTGAGTTATTCCTGCTTTTTGTGTCTATCTTCGGTTTAAACCAGCATCTGCAGTTCCTTCCTACACAGTTCACAGCTATGCAGGTTGAGGCTGTTTCATGTGGTTTGCAGCCGATGTTGTTTTTATGTAAGGCATCGTGTCATTAAAAAATGGCAGGAGATGATTATTTATCAAAAACACTCTCAGCAAGGACAGTGTGATGACGATATAAAAAACCTTTAAATGTCAGGCTTTAAAGTGAGCCAAAAGGGTAACAAGAATAAAATAAGATTCAAACCAAAGTTAAAGGCATAAAGAGGATACCAGAAGTTTTCTCACACAACCTTGCTTCAGATTCATGTCTGAATGTCTGTCACTCTGACACTCGCAGTTTTCAGGAATGGCTCCTGTTTGGGGGATGTGGAATTTATGAAATCTATCCTGATACTGTCCAAATGTATGTGTTAACCATGCACCAGGCAGGGAAAGGGGCTCCCTTTAGATCAGTGGCTTGTTTCAAAGTAGATGTATTACAATTTGTATTAATTTCTGCTGAACACAAAACTCTTTGAGATAATTCCAAGATAAAATCAATTGCTGTAGTGTGATTGCTAGTCAACAAACAGATTCTGATTGGCTGATTTAATTGTTCTTTCCTGATAGTGCCGCACCAAGCCCCCACTATCTCCAAACCACCAGTATATCACCACCAGTTATTGCAGCACCAAACAGAACTGCCCTGTGCTGGCTTTACCCAATGATCAAGCCACCCGAGCAAGTGTCACAAAACATGCAGCTTGGAGATCTCCATTAGCATCGGAGCAACCTCCAAATATTGGACAGTAAAGCAGCCACAGATTATCTTCTCTTTCGGACAACCAAGGTCTTTTGGAAACTTGCAGGGAAAATCTGCTCCCCATATGCAGCCCTAAGGTCATATTGGGAACTCTGGGATAAATGTCCGGCAAATATATGGTACTTGGACCCTTTTGGATATCCCAGGATAAAGACAATCTCTGGTCCTGATGTAATCTGCCTAAACCTTGCATATACTTCCTTTTTTGATAACCTCTTTGATCCAACCTCTTTGGCCATCCAAGTTTTGGTCTTTAATTTGTGTCTGCACCTGAATGAGAGAAATTAATATTCGTGCCACTGGGCTGTGAGCTGCCCAAGCGAAAAATGAGATGCTGTTCCTCCAATTTACAGTTAGCCTCACTCTGACAATGAAGAAGATCTAGGACAGAAAGGTCTGTGTGGGAATGGGAAGGAGAATTAAAGTGTCCGGCAACCGGGAGATCAGGTTGGTTCACCCGGGTGTTCCGTGAAACGATCGCCCAGTCTGCCTTTGGTCTCGCCGATGTATAAGAGTCCACATCTTGAACAACGGATACAGTAGATGAGATTGGAGTGAACCTCCGCCTAACCTGAAAGGACTGACGGGGTCCCAGGATGGAGTCGAGGGAGGAGGTATAGCGACAGGTGGTGCATCTTCTGGGGAAGGTACCCGAGGAGGGGGTGGTTTGGGTGGGAAGGGATGAGTTAACCAGGGAGTTGTGGAGGTAATGGTCTCTGCGGAAGTGGAGAGGGGTGGAGATGGGAAAATGTGGTTAGTGGTGGGATCCCGTTGGAGGTGGCGGAAATTTCAGAGGATTCTGTGTTTATGTGACGGCTGATGGAGTGGAAGGTAAGGAGTAGGGGGGGACTCTGTCTCTGTTGCGACTAGGGGGAGGGGGAGCAAGGGCAGAGCTGCGGGATATTAAGGAGACACAGGGCCTCATCTATGATGGGAGAGGGGAACCATTATTAGAAACACATATTAGATGGTGGCTTTACCCGATGATAGCTGCTGCCAAATTACTCTCACTAACCCCCGCCTAATGAAGTTGTAATTTGCCCTCTCCCAATTTAGTACTTTTCCCCCCAAGGTCCAAAGGTATTCATAACAATCATCAAACTTAAGGCGTTGAGATCCTTAATTGACTAGTATTGCAAGAGTTGGTTTGATACTGGTTCAGATTTATAAAAGTTAACTTTTGTACTGATATTGCAACGCTCTTTGTAAAGAATTATTATTTTTAGAGTTCTGAGTCAAATTATGAAGTTATAACTGCTGAAATGATTTTAGGAATGATTTAATGAAGAAGTGCAGTCAGTATCAGTTTATTCTCTGTGGATGGACTATGAAGGGTTGAATAGAGGCCTACAGACTTTGACCACGACTAACAATTCAAAATGCATTGCACTGCCAAATTACCAATTTCTCACAACCTGCATCAAGTCTTTGGTTCTTATTTGTTCACCCTTTGCCAACATTGACATTCTGAAATCCTGGTGTTACTGCTCTGAAAGAAAATGGAGATCAGAAACATAACAAAAAATTGAATTATTTTATGTTATGTTTCTGATCTCCATTTTCTGATTTCACTGATGATGACTGATTTCAGAAACTAATATAATGCTGGAGTGATCTATTCCTTTTTTATATTTCAGCTCAAATTAAGCCCAAGCATTTAGTTGGAAACGACAGCTCCGACAGTGACGATGAATCACAATCCAAAGGTAAGCATTGAAATGCAGAGTATTTTAAAGAAAAAGGCAGGCTCAACCTCAGACATTTCACCCCCTGATTTTTAGATGGGTTTCCTTACCATATACAGGCAAGATCCTTGCTTATAGTGGTGGGCTGGCCATTTGTGAAGTTTGTGAAGAATCTGTGTGTGGCAGGGTTTTGGGGTGATCCTAAACAACAATTTTCATCCATGTAATCTTTAAAATACGCCCAGGCATTTTGCAGGAGCAATAACAAACAAAATGTGAAGCCAGACAGCACACTGAAGGGGTTGTCCCACTTGGGCGACCTAATTGGCGAGTTTAGAATAATTTAGAAGAGTTTGAAAAAATGTCATGTTGAAGACCTCCATCGACTATGTAGAAGACCTCCTTCGACCATATTGAAGACTAGCTTTGACTAGCTACGACTAGCTAGACTAACTTCAGGAAAATTGGACACCGAATAGTGGAGAGTGAAGACGACCTCCATCGATCTCCTTCAACCTCCCTTCGACTATGATGAAGACTATCTATGACTACCCTTTACTACCTTTGATTACCACCGATTACCTATGACTAACATGCCGATCTACTACGACCTACTATGACTAAACCTACGAGTAAAAAAAGTATCGATTTTTTCCATGGCGACCTTTTTTTACTTGCGGGCATTTTTCAACATGTTGAAAAATACGCCGTGACCTAGCTGAGGCCTTGAGTACACGGGGACTACTTTCGAGCATGAAGGAGAGTTACAAAGACCTACGACCTCGTGTCGACCATGCTGCGAGTATGAGTCGAGGGCAAACTCCCCAGAACTCGCCGATTAGGTCGCCCGAGTGGGACAGCCCCTTTAGGAAGTCATCTCCAAGAAGTGTTAAGGAGCATCTGAAGGAGAGTGAGAGAGGTCGAGAGAGAGTGTTCCAGGGCTTAGAATGTGAGCAACTAAAGGCACAACAACCATGGAATGATTTATTTTAGAGATAAGCACAAGACTGAAATTGGATTGCTGGAGAGACAGGATAGGGATACGTGAGATCATGGCAGCATTTCAATATTGAGGGCTCACTAAATCAGTAGGTCATTAAGCTACACAAATCACGCTGTTTCTGAAATGTTGGAGGCACAGAATTGTACTTTGCTGTGATATGGAGTATTCATTTGCACTTTACATACACTATATTGTTCACTCTAGTTTCAAATCAGTAACTGTGAAAACTCACAAAAGTGTAAGCTGATCTCTGCTCACCAGCAGTGAAATTTTGTTAGTCAAATTGCTCTGGAAACGAGAGTTTCACTTTCAATTCGTTTTCCCACTAGCTCACGAACTTTGGCTCAGGCAAATTTGTACCTAAATGACTTGGACAGATCCCAGCAATACAAGCTGAAACTTTGTAGAGACTGTAACAGTTACGGCAAATCAATCTCCAGGAGATGATTGCGTAATAGATACACGGTACTGCTTTCCTGGGAATGTACAAAACAATGAATTGATGCTGAAGCATAGCTTGTAGTGAACATCGTGAAGTGCTGAGGGCAGTGAACATAGTAATTTTTTTTTTAAAAAACTGCTGGAGTAACTCAGCAGGACAAGCAGAATGTGTGGAAGGAAACAAACAGATGGTGTTTCTGTTCAGGGTCATCTTTCAAACTGATGGAGTAGAGGGGTGATGAACGGTAAAAAAAAAGAGGTGAGGGGAAGGAGTGGGGCAAGTGCTGGCATGTGACAGTGTATGCTGGTGGAAGGATTGACACACAAGTCAGTTGAGGCAGAGAAGAGCGGAACTAATAAGCAAGGCTGGAGATGTTAAGGGTTGGGCATGATGAGCTGGTGGAAGAGGGGAAAGGAACCGGGTAATTGGAGTGGGAGGAAAGCTATGTGTTTGGAGGGTGGTTGGACAAATGAGAAGGGTGGGAGGAGGGGACACTTACCTGAAATTAGAGAATCCAATACTCATGCTGCTGGGTTGTACGTGTCCATTTCCCTCCGCAGATGCTGCCTAACCTGTTGAGTTCCCCCAGCTGTTTGATCAAGGTTGCAGCATCTGCAGTTTCTTTTACCTCCACGTTTAAGAGAAATGTGTTTGCCTCTTAGCAGAGAATGGGTATGGGTGTGAAGCGGCTGAGGCAGAGGAGGAGAGCCAGCGGATTAACCAAGACACCTGGGTGCAGAGGATGGTGAAAACCATGTTTAGTGACTCTTCACTTTTCAACACACGAGAAGGCCGTGCTGGCAAGGTGCATAACTTCATGCTGGGCCTTAACCTGAACACATCATTCCCTATCTCCCCTCTTTGTGATCTGGTGCCATCAGACCTGCTGGAGGAGGAGGATGATGAAGTGGATGCTGCAGTCACAGGTTAGTGGTCTGCCTTGGCTTTATTTAAGTAACTAGTTTGTGTGCATGGATAAAATCTTGCCACTAAATAACATGTCGGCTTTTGTTTAGAACCACCACCTTATCCACAAACTTGGTAACAAAATGTTTAACACTCTGGGTGCGGACTGGTGTCAGGGGACCAGCATGCATATGCCCAACCTAACAGACATAATATCAGACCTACCGACTCCTACAGTTATCTGAACTATACCTCCTCCCACCCTGCCTATGCAAAGACGCTATCCCCTACTCTAAATTCCTTCATTTCCACTGCATCTACTCCCAAGATGAGGTATTCCAATCCAGGACATCTTCTTTCTTTAATAAATGTGGCTCCCTCCCGCTGATCCCTCACCCACATCTCCTCTGTTATCCATACAAGCTCGCACTTCCCCCCCCCCCCCCCCCCCCCCCCTGTCCCCAGACGGAACAAGGATAGAGTTCCCCTGATCCTTGCCTTTTACTCCACCAGCTTCTGCATCCAACACATCATCCTCTGGTATTTCTGTCCCCTCAACGTGATCCCACCAACAGTCACATCTTCCCATCTCCACCCTTTTTACGCTTTCAGTAGAGACCGCTCCCTCAGCAACTCCTTGATTCACACATCTAATACCCGTCCCCAAACTACCCCCTCCCAGATACTTTCCCCTGCAACCACAGGAGATATAACACCGGTCCCTGTACCTTTTCCCTCGCCTCCATCCAGGGACCCCAGCAGTCCTTCCAGGTGAGACAGATGTTCACGTGCACCTCCTCTAACCACATCTACTGCATCCGGTGTCCCCGATGTGGGCTCCTGTACATCAGCAAGTACTAGCATAGTCTCAGTGACCGATTCACTGAACACTTGAGCTCGGCCCACCAAGGCTTACTGGATCTCATGAATGCTAATCATTTTAACTTCCATTCCCATTCCCATACTGACCTTTTTGTCCTGGGCCTCTTCCATTGCCAGAGTGAGGCCACGTGAGAGGAACAACATCACAAATTCCACTTATGTAGCTTACAACCCAACGGTATGAACATTGAATTCTCCAATTTTAGGCAACTACAACCCTCCTCCCCTTTCTCCCTCCCTCTCCTCTGTGGTGCCCCAACTGGACATGCCTATTTCTCCCTTCACCCCTCCCTTCCACCTACGTTCATTCCTCTAGCTTCACAATTCACAATGCTACATTCCTCTTGTCTCACACCATCTGCCTTTTCATCTCTGGTCTTTGTCTAACTATCTGCCTATCAAAACCCTCCTTCGCATCCATTCACCTATTATGTCCCGTGCTTTGTTCTGCCTCTCCTCACTTCCAGCTTTCATCCCCACTACGCCAAACCCACAGTCTGAAGAAGGGTCCCAACCTGAAACGTCACCTATCCATGTTCTTCAGAGATGCTGCCTGACCTGCAGAGTCCAGCACTTTGTGTCTTTAGACATAACATCAATATTATAAAAGCCAATACATTCCAATGAACAGTTTTTTTTTCCTTTGGTTAAAAGAATAACAAGTGGCAATATCAACAGTGGAAATCATCCTAAAAGAGTTGCAGTATAGAGAGATCTATGTGTATTGATTGTTGAAAACCTGAAGACAAATTGAGAAAATCACAAAAATGCATTTGAGATTCTGTGCTTTTCAAATAAGATTTAAGATATAAAAAGTGAGGAAGTTCTGAACCTTCATGAAACATGGTTCAGCCACACTGGAGCACTTTGTTCAATCCTGGGCATCTTAACACAGCAAAGATGCAGGGTGAGAAAGGAGGTTACCAAAAAGTTGCCAGTGATGAGAGACTTGAGTCATGTTGGCTCACAGGAGAAGTCAGAGTTGTTTCCTTGGAACAGGCGAGGTGCAAGGACATCTGATATGTTATTTAAAATCACGGGTGTACATTGAGTAAACAAAAGAGGAAATGTTCCCATTGTCAAAGGAGTTTGTTCGCTCGTGTGTGAGATGATGTAGCTCGCTGTTGGCTTCTGTCGTCGCCCAACATGTTGTCAGAATTGTCGGCCAACGCGTCACAGAGTGCATCGCGTCGTCGCTTCCAGGGGTCGCCACGTGGAGGCTTCTGTCATGATCCCCATCAAGGGAGTGAAGAACCAGGTGATGTGGAATGAAGGTGATCAACGAAAGAGCCCAAAATGATGAGGATTTTAATGCAGTGCGTAGTTAGTGTCTGCAATGCACTGCCGGGGGGAATAGTGGAGACAGATTCCAATGCAGCGTTGTAAGTATCTGAAGGAAAATAAATTGTAGGGAGGTTGGAGAGGGTGCAGAAAATTGGGACCAGCTGGATTGGGCTTGCACAGAGCAGTACAGAATTATCTCATTCAATGCTGTAATCATTCTGTGACTCATTCTCACCGCACTTCATTCAATTCACAGGTATTGCCATGTGCTTGTAAAGGACAGCTACAGGAATCCCTGACTATTAGTGGGGTATATGGAGCATTCTTTATTCCAGTCCTATACAGGCCCTTCCATTCGCTTCTTTTCCCAGCACATCACGACTGGAGCAGTGCCATTTCCAAACTTTAAAATTTCAAACCCAAAAATGTATTCTTCCAAATTCCAGCTTCAACTGGTTGATTTCCAAAACTTTCCCTGAATTATGACTGCCAACCAGTATGTGCTTTAAGCTCACTAACGCTAAGAGTTTCCATATATACAATCGAGATATAGATGTTTTTTTGGCGTGCATACGCTTCCATTCTTTGAGTTCACATACTGCTGTTGTTTGGCAGCTCATATTTTGTGCTCACACAGTATTGGTAGATTGATTCTTCCTGTGACTTTGCAATGTTAATTAGAGACATAGTCGTACAGCACAGAAACAAGCTCTTCAGCCCAACTTGCCCATGATGACCAAGATGCCCCATCTACACTAGTCCACCTGCCCGCATTTGGCCTATATCCTTCTTACCATTTCCTATTCATGTACCTGTCCAAATATATTTTAAATGTTGTTATAGTACCTGCCTCAGCTACCTCCCATCAGCTCGTAACATATATCCACCATCCTCTGTGTGGAAAAAGGTTCCTATTACATGTTTCTTCTCTCACCTTTAACCTATCTCCTCTGGTTCTTGATTCCCCTACTCTGGGTAAACGATTCTGTGCATTACCCAGCTTTTCCCCTCGTGATCTTATTATACACCCCTATAAGATCACTTATTTTCCTTCTCCGCTCCTAGGAATTAAATCAGAGCCTGCTCATGCTCTCCCTATAGCTCAGGCCCTCAAGGCTAGCAACATCATTATAAATTTTCTCCGCACTCTTTCCACACATCCTTCCTATAGCTGGGTGTTCTGAGAAACTGAGCACAATACTCCAAATGCAGTTTCACCAACTTGTACAACTGTAGCAGAACATAACATGATTGATAAACTAACAGAGAGGAAGGCTGCATCAGAAGATGGTTCTGTGTGTAATCTGAATTCATGTTTCCCCGACAGATCCAGATGAGTTTGAAATGATTTATGAGCCACTTGATGTGAAAAGTAAGAAAATCCATGTGGTAGATAGTGGGCTCACCTTTAACCTGCCCTATCCAATAATACTGAGACCTCAACGGGCCATTGACCTCATCATCTCCTTTGATTTTTCTGCCAGACCAAGTGATTCCAGCCCACCTTTTAAGGTAAAAGATTGCCTTTTGTGTTAATTGTGTTTTAAGAGGGGGAGTAGAGCTGGATATTTGGGGTCTGGAGAGTCTGAATGATTGGTATGAGCAGGGACGAGTGTCTGATTGAGAGCTGCCAAGACGCACATTTTTTTTACCTTAAGTGCCACTTGAATAGAATTCCCACGAAGTGCCAGATTAAAATATTTTTGCACTGGCTAAACACTTAATCTTAGAAAATTGTAGTCAGGGTTTGTACTGATTTATATCACATATGTTTTAAGAAACCAATAGTCCTTCAAACACTTTTAGCTGGTCACCTAATGATGATTAACTACACTGGACCAATCACATAAATGGGTACAAGGGCAGGTCAGAGGCTAGGTATCCTATGACATGTGACTCAACCTCCTGACGTCCCAAAGTATTTCCACCATTGGCAAGGTGCCCTGATGGAATACTGTCCACTTGCCTGGATGAGCTTGAACCATTACAGTAAAGCAGCCTGCTTGATTATTTCCCCATCCACCATCCTACTCATTCATTCCCAATTCCATTGGCACATAGAGGTTTCTGAACTGCAAAATACTCTGCGGTTACTCCGCTGGGCCAATCTGACATTCCCAAGTTCTACCACCAAGAAGGATGAGGAACTTTCTTGGGTAGAAGGAAAGGGTGACGTTTTGAGTTGAGATCTTTCCTCAGATCCGAAATGTCACCCACTCCTTCTATCCAGAGATGCTGCCTGAGTTACTCCAGCATTTTGTGTCTATCCAGATCTGCTGTTCTATCCCACACATGAGGAACATTCTTTATGGGAACACTACCACCAACATGTTATCTCAAGTTGCCAGTAGCAATATAGTGCTGTACCATTGTCAGTAGCAATATAATGCTGGCTCTTTCATTGTCACTGAATCTAAATTTTGGGGCTCCCTAGAAAATGGTGCTGAAATGAGTACCTTCATCAGAAGAACTGCAACAGTTCAAGAAGGAAGCTCATCAACACCTTCTCAAAGGGAATTGAGAATGGGCAATGAATGGTGGCCCAGATGTTGAAAAAAACATTTTTAGAAAATACCAGACATCGGCAAGTTCCTGAAGGAATAAACAGTGGGTTCCAAATAATTGGCATCTGTTATGGCAAAAATGCTGATGATTGCTGAACTAAATAGAATTGAAGAAGTCTGTTTCAGGCATAGGCAGTGAAATTAGTTTGTTTATTATTGAATTTGTGCCATGAGAAACCTTGTCATTGTTCTGTTTAATTTGACAGGAACTATTACTTGCAGAGAAATGGGCAAAAATGAACAAGTTGCCTTTTCCTAAAATTGACACCAAAGTGTTTGACCGTGAAGGATTGAAAGAATGCTATGTCTTCAAGCCCAAAAGCCCAATGACAGAGAGAGACTGTCCAACCATCATCCATTTTGTTCTAGCAAATATCAATTTTAGACATTATAAAGCTCCAGGTAAGGGGGTTCATCATACTTGACTTGGTGATTACCTCAACTGACGATGCAGTTCCTTCCCTTGTACGGAGTTTGTATGTTCTTCCTGCAACTGTGTGGGTTTTCTTCGGGTGCGCTGGTTTCCTGCCACACTCCCAACAACATGCAGGTTTGTAGGTTAATTGGCTTTGGTAAATTGTAAAATTGTCCCTGGTGTGTGTAAGTTAGTGTACGGCATGATCGCTGGTCTGCGAAGGGCCTTTTACCGCGCTGTATCTGTAAAGTCTAAAGTCTATTCCCCATTGATATCCTATCTAAGTGGCGGTCCGTCATTTTCAAGTTCAACCACAAGTCAGGTAACGTCCTTCTTTGACCACAAAGATGCATTTCACGGGGAGACACTGAACAGCTAACTCGGCATCAGCTACGCACCATCAAGATTGAACTAGGAGCACATTTGAACGTAGAACCACAAAATAAACTTATGCCAAATTTTTATTTAAGTGATTTGATTGGGAACTTGCAGTTCTTTAATTATTGTAATCTCTCCTTCAGAGTACCTACACCTTCACTATTTGCTTTTCCTTCTACCGATACTTCAAACTAAGGCTGTTCTGAAGTTGATGTGTCTGGACTAACTTGCAGAGAAATTGGCAAAAATTAACAAGTTGCCTTTTCCCAAAATTGACACCAAAGTGTTGACCGTGAAGGATTGAAATTTTTCTATCATAACTGGACTCCAAAAGCCCAATGACAGAGTGAGACTGTCCAACCATCATCCATTTTGTTCTAGCAAATATCAATTTTAGACATTATAAAGCTCTGTGGTAAGGGGGTTCATCAATGAAGCATGACGCACTATAACTGACGATGCAGTTTTCCCTGCAGGAGATTCTAGTATGTTCTTTCCTGCAACTGTCAAATACTTTTCTCTCGGGTGCGTGGTTTAAGATGAACACTTTTCAAATTTGCAGGTTTGTAGGTGATGCTTTGGTAAGTAGTAAAATTGTCCCTGGTAGTTTTAGTTAGAATGAGACGGCATGATCGCTTCTGTTACAGATTCTAGCCCTTTTACCGCGCTGAAGTTGTAAAGTCTAAAGTTATTCAGGCAGTTTATTGAGACAATGGTTCTAAGTGGCGGTCCGCTTTTCAAGTTCAACCACAAGTCAGGTAACGTCCTTCTTTGACCACAAAGATGCATTTCACGAGGAGACACTGAACAGCTAACTCGACCACTTTTATAGGATTACTGAATTTTGCAGCCTCCATTGCCCATGAACTGAAATCTAGAAGGCATCAGCTACGCACCATCGTATATTGAACTAGGAGCACATTGAGATCCTGGAACCACAAAATAAACTTATTCCAAATTCTCTCTGTACCTGATTTGATTGGGAACTTGCAACTTTGCATTAGTGTAATCTCTCCAATACAGAGTACCTACAAAAGCAAAGATCCCATTTACCTTCTACCCCATACTTCAGTTGAAAATCGCTGTTGTGAAGTTGATGTGTCTGTGTGTGTGTGTGTGTTTGTGTTTGTGCGTGTGTGTCTGTGTGTGTGTGTCTGTGTGTGTGTGTCTGTGTGAGTGTGTATGTGTGTGTGAGTGTGTGTGTGTGTGTGTGTGTGAGTGTGTGTGTGTGTGTGTGTGTGTGTTACAGTAATACCAGTGTGCTACTATGTGTATGTGTGTTGAATCTAAATTTGGTAAAGAAAGGATTCCACAATATTGTAGCATACACTCCCACACTCGAAAGATGCACAGGCGTGTAGGTTAATTGGCTTTGGTGAAATGTTAAATTGTCCCTAGTGTGTAGGATAGGGCTAGTGTATGGGCTGATCGCTGGTCGGCGCAGACTCAGTGGGCCAAAGGGCCTGTTTACGCGCTGTATCTCTCAAGGTTAAAGTCTATACCTTGGCTGTGATAGCTTCTTCAGGCAGGAGGATGAATGTCATCTATCTTCACAATATTAACTAAAAAAAACACAGAAAATCTTTCATACTCATTGGATCAGGCAGTATTTGTGGAGAGAGGAAATAGAACCATTTTCATGTCAATGACCAGCCACCACTTTGTTTACTTGAGAGAGTTAAGAGATGTTGACCAGTAATTTCTCACAAAAGAATAGGGTGCATTTGAAAAGGATTAAGTAAATTGTGGGAAGGAAGTGATAATACTGACCTGTGTATTGAAACAAATGCTGTCTTTCCTGAAGGTGTTAAACGAGAGAGTGAGGAGGAATTGGAGAATGTGGACTTTGACATCTTTGATGATGCTGACACGCCATATTCTACTTTCAACTTCCAATATTCCAATAAGGACTTCACACTGCTCCATGACCTAATGGAATTCAACACACTGAACAATATTGAGGTATGCTTGAAATTATGCATTTGGTTAAAATGCCAATATGTCTAGCCATATTGGCAATTTAATCTCAGCTGCTCGGCGGTAAAGATGACATCCATGTAATTTGAATTTCTGAAGCACTTTTTTATACTTAATATTTTATCATGCTTGTTATAACCATTAGTAAATTATACTGGATTTTCTGAGGAAACATTAATAAATCTCAATTAATTTGATCCTCTCATTATAATTTCTTAAGACATCATAATTAAAAATACGTATTGGACGGAACTGCAGATAGCTGCTTTAAACCAAAGATAAACACAACTCAGCGGGACAGGCAGCATCTCTGGAGAAAAGGAATAGTTGATGTTTCGGGTCAAGACCCTTCTTCAGTCAGACTGAATCTCAACCCGAAATGTCACCCATTCCTTTTCTCTAGAGATACTCCCTAACCCACTGAATTACTCCAGCTATTTATGTCAATAATTAAAATTATGGTGACCTTCAACAGGAACACAGCTGGAATAATTAATGCTAATCCTATCAAATATCTAAGCTAAGCGAAAATATTTAGCAATACAGGTATATACATGTGTTAGTTCAATTACATTTTTGGGTAACTTTAAAAGTGGCTACTCAAAATAACAAGTTCCAAAATAAAAAAAACGGTAGATGTTGGAAATCTGAAATAACATTGGATATGCTTAAAAAAAACATTCAGCAGGTCAAGCAATATCTATGGAGAGAGAAATATTAGGATGATGCCCTTTCATTAGTACTGATCAGTTCATTCAACAGAGCCTACATCAATATCCTTGCAGCAATATTGAATAGGTATAATGGCAACAGTTTATAAGAACAATATTAACAAACAGGATTCTTTAATAATATAGCATTAGATACTAGATTCATTATCAATTACAGAAATGGAGCCTGTCTGGTGTTGTCACTGCCTGATGCTGCTGTGCTATAACTGGTATGTGGCAGAGCACTTACATGTACTCTTCATATACTGTATATTTACTGATAAATAAACTGGTGATGACTACATTTGGACTGTGGAGCAACATTCCCCCTCAGTATAGATCCTGACTCATGCACTTTACAAAACCACAATTTCTCCAAATAGTCCAGATTTTTTAAAAAGTGCAAGTGTGTAATGACGTAATTACCATCCCTGAGTAATTGGAGAGCTGGAAAATATCAATTGTATCAACTGCACACAAAATGCTTTAAATGTTCTTTTGTATATATTGGCCAAAGAGATTTGTTTATTTTCTAGCCTTAAACTTAATAAGGCTGCTGAGCTGGATGCCTTCCGGCAGAGGAGTGCTTCAGGTGTAAGACAGTAAACCTAGTAGGCATTGAATAAAGTCCATGAATGCTCAGCGTTTTCTTGAGTTGGATGATACGACAGGTTTTGGCTTGAGCATCAGCTTACTTTGCCCATGATGACGAATATAATTTCTCCATGGTAGACAAAAATGCTGGAGAAACTCAGCGGGTGAGGCAGCATCTATGGAGCAAAGGAAATTGGCAACGTTTCCCCATCCCCCAAAGATTGGGCTTCGAAACGTTCCAATTTTGGACAAGCTTTCCTTAATGCTCCATAGATGCTGCCCCAAATTCCCGCTGAGTTTCTCCAGCATTTTTCACTCTACCTGCCTCGATTTTCCCAGCATCTTGCAGTTCGATTTTCTTAAATTCCTTCTTAAATAATTTCCATGTCCTCATCAGATTCCTGAGATCCTCTTTACTTTTCTTCTTGGCTCCACTAATTTATCTGAATGTTACTACATCTTAAATCCTGTACTGGACAATCTCAGCCTCTCTCTATTCCACAATTTAGTCACCCAAATTGCATCTTTTCATCTCTTTGGCAGTGCCCATCTCTCTGGGATGTACACTCAGACTCTTAGTTATGTCACATTGAATCAAAGCCGGACTTTCAAATGGCTTTCTGTTTGTTCCACCCAATTCCATCTCTGAACAAATGCAACACATCCAAATTGCAGTTCCTTGTGTTCATGTTTGTTTAAACCTCTTATCCACATCTTCTCATTGCTCCATTGCCTCCTGCACCTTCTTACCCCTTTTTAACCCCCTGCATCAATTTTGGGATCTTTCTCCTCAAATTCAAGTGCCTTAACATTCCCATAAGATTCAAATCTTGTGGCTGTGCTTAGATCTAAAAGATCTCTTCTCTCCCATGATATTATAGAAACAGGTCAACTTTTTGTTACCCATTGTCTTTCAGGGAAATTCTCCGCTAAAATTTCTTGGCTTTATCTTGTTATTCCCTCCTTTCAAAAAAGCCATGTACATGCATTTATCAACTAATCATTTTTTTGTTTTGAGTCATAGCTTCATTCCACATAATATATTGCTTCCTGGATGGTGTCCACATTCAGTATTGCTCTATGATGAATGTTGGAATATCTTTCTATCCCTTAGTTCCTAAATAAATGTTATGTTATTCTTACACAAATATTGAAAACTTGAAAATAACATTGTGAATATTGAACACATTGAAACATATCTATTTTGCTACTCAAAGAACTAGACTTCCAGCTTTACCAATCTGATGGATCTGTTGAAATTCAATAGCCAAACAGTCTTGCCCAGTCAAGTTATAACAGACCAAACTCATTTTCTTTCCTTTCTAAACAGGTGATTAAGGATGCTATCATTGAGAGTGTCAAGTACAGGCGAGAAAACCCATCTCGGTGCTCAGTGTCACTCAGCGATGTGGAGTACAGAAGACTAAAAAAGTCATTTAGTTTTGATGGGCTCCAGTCGAGGCGGAAGCGACAAGCTGCAGAGGAATTGCCGAAATAAAAGCAGCGGTTATCTACAGCATTGAGACAGGAGAGGACATACACCTTCAATCAAATCTCATCTACTGGACGCTGAACATGTGGCTTGAACTGCACTTAGAACCATTTATAATCCTTAGGCTGCCTAGGCAAAATATAAACTAAACAAAATGCAAAGGCATTGTTTTAAAGGAAAGCAATGTTGTTGATGCGTAGGTCACAGAACGGTGAGCCACATCAAAGATTAAAAATTCGTACTATAATAGTTAGAAGTTACTTCTTTTCATCTATTCCTTTGAATCCAGGTTCTCCACCAAAACTGATCAGAATCGATCAAAGAAGAAAATCTGGTGAATTACAACAAGGTTTTGACTTTTTTATTGGTCTTGTCCTGTCTTTGGCATGCTTGGTAGCTTCTAACAATAATGCATCTGAGACCAGGATTCCACTGAAGCAAAAGCTTGTGGGTTAATTCCTGCCCATTACTGTATGCTACGCAGCATTAAATTTAAAGCTTGTCCTTCTAATGGGTTCCCATTCCAAAGGTCTTGGATGTGGAAATACTTCTTCACCCTGTTTTTAACTTATCCAGTGCAATAAACTTCACACTTGGTCTTTGATGATTTAAAGAACAGCATTCTCCATAACTTTGCGCCTTGCAAGCTGATTGTTAACTTTAAGATAAGAATAGCTGAATACTGGGTCATGATATATGAATCCAGTTATCATTAAAAAGTGTTGGCTAGGTAGATCCAAGCTTTGAACTAAACCCATTATTCCAATGAGGTGATATTGAAGCACTCAAATTGTTTTATATTTTCTTGATTCCTTCACATACAAATAGTCGAGCGGCAATGGTCGCCTTTAACAACCAAGCAGAATCTAGCTGGATCAACATGGAGTCAATATATTTAAGTTTCTTTCTTCCTTCATAATGCTGGAAATGTTCCATGGTTTGGTCATGATGTACCATTTGCATGGTTAATCCAAGATATCCAATCACTAACCAACCTTGGCAAAGAGTCATATCCCAAATGTCCTTTTAGAATTTGTGTGTTATTTCCTTATTGGAGAGTTGCTCTATTGATACAATTCTTCAGTCAAACATTGAAAATTGTACTTCATATTTCATATCCAGCAAAATGTTGAATACATCCGACCTTTCCAATTACTTGTAGCTTCAACAAAATGTGAGTCTACTTATTTAAACAATTTCCCTGCTTTTATTATTTTTATTTCTAAGGCACCCCTATCACTTCCTCGGGTTGCCAGCCATAAGGCATCATCATTCCCAAGGATTCAGCAGTATTGGCATTTCTTCCCTTCCATGACTTGCTTTGGCCAAAGATTCCACACAGGACAGCCCAGTGCGAATTAGTAGAATTCAGCATGTCTCAACAGCAGAACATGGTCCTTGAGTTCATAATTGTGACCACCAAGACTTTAACAGGAAAGAGTTTTTTTTTAAACCAAAATTTCTATCCACTTTACCGAGTGGCAATGATTGTTCTAAGCACAGAGCTACAACATTTTGCTGTGCTGTTTTGAATTTCAACACTGTAACTACATTAGCACTTTGTATTTAAAAACATGTAAACAATAACAGCAACTCCGGACACATATAGACAATGTTCTGGTGATTTGGGGTATGCTAGCTTGCCCTTTTGCTACATTTCATCAGTTGGCTAGTCAGTAATTAACTGCAACAGCTTGTCCAAAATTGGATGTGTTGTGGAAGAACTTCAATCTATGGGGGATGGGGAAAGGTCAGCAAGAATAAGCCAGCAGTTCATCTAGTACCCACTACATATGTTTCCAAGGCAATAACTTGGCTATGGGACCTGAATGCTGAAAAGAACTGGAAACATGAACATGGAGACTTTTTTTTTCTTTTGAGTGCAGACGTGCAGTGATTCATGATCT
Organism: Leucoraja erinaceus; assembly: GCF_028641065.1. Lineage (NCBI taxonomy): Eukaryota > Metazoa > Chordata > Chondrichthyes > Rajiformes > Rajidae > Leucoraja > Leucoraja erinaceus. The sequence goes on from NC_073386.1 coordinate 46,573,264, forward strand.
TAGTAAAACAGTTGGAACATAGTATTCAGTTCTGGACAGCACACTTGGAAACGTCTTAAGGACCTGAGGGTCAAAAAGATTTACTAGAATGATGTAAGGGATCAGAGACATCCCGTTCCACTGAGAGAGATGAGGTTTTTTGACTGATCATCTTGGGGCAAACAAGAAAAGATTTGAAGGAGGTGTTCAATGTTGTAGCCTGTATTGATAAAGGGAATGGGCAGAAATATTTTTGATGGCAGAGGACGGAGGTCTAATATGATTGGGAAATGACCAGATATTTGTGTGTACTAGTGATAACACCCAAGAACTGTACAACCGTAAAACAGTCCCATATTAAGTCTCTAGAGCTGAATATATTCAGGCAAAAATAGCAATTCCTCTCGCTGTCAATGTCCACTGTTTACCTGATTGGGTGGAGACAAATTGGCTTGGTTTCCTAATCTTGATTACCAACCAGCAAATCATGTTAGAGAATGCATGAAAATATGAATCATTTATTTCACTCGTGCAGTTAAAACAGTTTGACAATTTTCACCGAGAACGGTCAAAAGGGCTGTAATTAGGCAGAAAATCCATCATAGCATTATTGATCAGTGCAGCATCAATCATCAACCAGCATCTTCAGAAGAAATGGTGAGAAGGGACGACAGATAAATATATTGATATAAAATATATTGCTAAACCTATTTAATTTTATCTCATAAATAAATTGTAAAATATTTGATAATTTCATAGCGCTTAATGTAGCTGGAAAGTTAGTTTAATTGAAAAATAGATTAAGGTTTTAACAAGACAAGATGCATAATTATGTCATATTGTAGTTTCTTACATGTACTTATTCTAAGTGGTCATGCTATCTCAATTCTTTATATTTAACTATTTTTTAATGAAAATATTCCTGCACAGTTATTTAAATAAATGATTAAATGCCATGTGCTAATTTAAATTTCTATTTTGAAAATAATTCTATTGTATTCAAATGATTGTATAATACTGTTTGCATGTTGTAGTTTATTGAAACACTATGTTTTTTGACATAAACTCAGAATTGGTCATATCTCCAGCCTCTATTTACTCTCGCCATGCTAATAAGTAATGTTCTACATTTTCTCTTCTTCTCTAAATGTAACATGTAATCTTCATCTGAAATTTCCTCCCCTAAATTCCCCAAATATAATCTTCTACCCCTTTGCACCTTCATCACATCCACTCCCATCTCCCTATTCTTTACCAGTACTTCATTCATCATTTAACCTTCCCTTCCTCCTGCAATCCCCCTTAAGTAAGAGTCGTAAAAGTCTGTTTTCAATCTGAATGTGATCTTGACGTATTTTAAAATATTTTTATATCTAAAAGCTGGAAGTATATTTCACGTTATGCACCAACCATGATGGTGAGGGTGGGAAGTGCTTTTCCAAAACATGGTCTACTAACGTCAGTCTAGAAGGGTTGACCAGGTCAGCAGTAATGGGACTATAATACTGATTACTTTCTATGGTAAGTAATGGTAATCAGGATTCCTGATTACTTACCATACAGTGAGTTGTTAAAAGATGTTTACGACATTTTTTCTGGTTGGACAAATTGTGCTCCATTCAGTTTAAAACAAACATTCCAGCAAAATTATGTAAAACTGTACAACTTATATAAATAAAACTAGATCATTTAATGGTTGTCACTAAATTATGATTCTGTTGTGAGTTCATGTCTTTACTATCATTTGATTTGGCACCATGAAATGTCTCGACCATATAAAAACAATCTTGCACAAGAAGTTTGTAGACTTAGCACAAGTCACTAGTAACCTGTGGTTAAGATGATTCACTCAGAGCTGCTTGTGTAGTCGGAAGTCCAACTGCAGTTCAAGTCATTTGTTGGATCCCTTCAGGGCTAATTTGAGGAAAGAACCTTGGTCTGTCCTGTGATAAATATGGGCAACAAATTTATTACTACTTCCAATGAGAAAATAGCTACAATAATGTCAACTCCACTGCATTGCATTGTGTGTGTTCCATTTATCAATCATACCTGGAAATTAGATGGAATGCACATTTGAAAATAGGTTTAACTGAGATCAGAAAACAATTGCGACCATTTACAGGTCACATCATGAACTACAGAATTTTTTTTTCAAAAAAATATACTTATTCAGAATAAACCAAATATACAAAAGTAAAACTATGCAAACACTCTTCAGATATTTTCAGAGTCTATACATCTATTAGTGTCATATTCAGTAGTGTTCAGACCTATCTTTAAACAAAACAAAGCACCCGTGCCATTCACGAGACCCCCTGGGGTGATATCCAGTCCCTTGTTTGAGTGGTGTCCGCGCTAGACTCTGCGCCTCAGAGGAAGGACTCTAGACCATGGTCGTCCCTCACAGAGCCTTGGTGTTAGCTGCAGCAAGCTTCAGGGAGTCCCTCCATAGGTACTCCTGCAGTCTGGAATGGACCATAGGGTAACATTCCCTGATAGGCACCTCGCTGTGCTGGAAGGTCAAAACGTTTCAGACAGACCAAACAGCGTCTTTCACTGAGTTAATGATTTTCCAGTAATACTTGTTGTCCATCTTCAAATGTGTCCTTAGGAACTGCCCCTAAATCAGAGTCCTCTGTAACGGAGCTGTTTGGGAGAAACCACAAGAAACCTTGCATCATTCTCCAGAACCTCTTCGCAAATCCACACTCAACGAAGAGGTGGGCAACCGTTTCCTCTCCATAGCAGCCATCCCGAGGGCAGCGTGCATCGGTAGTGACATTCTAATGGCACAGGAAGGATCTAACTGAGGGCCCCTCTTACCACCAGCCAAGCAAGGTCTTGGCCGTGTTGGTGAGTTCTAGCAATGAGGCATTTTGCCAGACTGGACAGTCAGCTCAGGGAACCACTCCACAAGATCCATTGGGTCCTTGTCGTTCAGTGCCTGCAGGATGTTCCATGCTGACCACTGCCCGATGGATGTAGTCAAAGGTATTGGTTCAGAAGAACCTTTGCACAAAGGACAGGTGGAGCAGCAATGGCCAGCTGACTGGCACATTGCGAAGCAGCAGTGCCAGACCCATACTTCACAACACCAGCGAAAAGTAGCTCAGCAGGTAATGCCATTTGGTGCTAATGTGTTTTTTGCTCCACGCACAGCCTGTTGCAGTTAACACTTTTACTGTGTTAACTTTTGCCCCCGTTTTTGCCAACTCGTGCATCATGACTCATCGGACCCGCTCCATCTTAGATCCCCAGATGAGCTATAAGAATGCCGGGTGATCGCTGCGGCAGAGGAGTGGGGAACAGGCCATACCAGCCCCAAGAGCAGCTCACACCTGATGACCACATTTTCTCTGTTATTGAGAGGGAGCACTTCCACAGACCTGATTTTTGCTTGACCTAGACAATCCTCTCCAGCCAATTCTTGTTGCAGGCCTGGCCCCCTCAGAAACAGATCCCCAGCATCTTCTGGTAGTCAGACCAGACGTTGAAGAAGATGGAAGATTGGCTGGCCCAGTTGCACGACCTCACTCCTCCTGCCATTGACTTTGGCTCCCGATGCCAACTCAAGCTGGTTGAAAAATCTTAGGACTGACAATGGATCCAAGCAAAAGACGGTGACTTCGTCCATGTACAGGGAGGTTTTCACCTCAGTCCCTCACCTGCCTGGCAAAGTCACCCCTCTTATGCTCTTGCCCTTCCCGATGAATTCAGGGAAGGGTTCTATACAGCATACAAACAGGACAAGCCTGGAGAGTGGGCAACCCTGCCTGACTCCAGATCTGATGGGGAAGCTATCCCTTTCCCACCCATTGATTTGGGCTGAACTACAAATATCAGTGTAGAGCAGTTGGATCTAATTCCTGATTCCCTCCCCAAAGTCCATTTTGGAGAACATGTCCATCATGTATGTGTACAATATCCTGTTGAGGGTCTTTTCTTGTTCTAAGCTGACCAGTCAGATGTCCACCCCTCTTCCTGCATGTAGGCGATGTATCCATGAACAGTGCCAGGTGCACTTCCCATTGGCATACATGCTTACACAATTTTACACATACGCATAGGATATTAATCTGAGGGCAGTACATTTTTTCAACCATGGTGATATTGGTCCAAACAGTGGTACTTGTAAGGCCATCACAAGCTAAGTAATGCCCCTGTCCCACTAAGGAAACCTGAACGGAAACCTCTGGAGACTTTGCGCCCCACCCAAGGTTTCCGTGCGGTTCCTGGAGGTTGCAGGTGGTTGCCGGAGGTTGCAGGTAGGGAGACTGACAAAAACCTCCAGGAACCACACGGAAACCTTGGGTGGGGCGCAAAGTCTCCAGAGGTTTCCGTTCAGGTTTCCTAAGTGGGACAGGGGCATAAGTCACTCACATTGAAACAGAACATATCTGCAGATTGCTGCAAACCCCTTGATGGTTATACACACAGTATGAAAAATACTCAACCACAGGCACTTCTATTGCACTCTAGTTGGGAGCTCTTCATGCTTCTACTTCCTTAGACGTTTGAGAAGATTTGGTATGTGGCTGAATACTCTATCGATGTACGGTAGTGTTCAAACAGATTGGTTGCATCATGACCCAGTTTGGTAAATCAAACTCCCACGAACGTCAGGAACTGCAGAAAGTGATAGATATTGCCCAGTCCACCATCAGAGATGTACAAAAGATTCTGCCTCAAAAAGGCTACTAATATTATGAAAGTCCCTCACCACCCCGGCTACTACCATCAGGAAGAAGGTACAGGAGACTGATAGGTGTGACCTCCAGGTTGAAGAACAGCTTCCTCCCAACAACTATCAGGCTCTTGAGTATTCCACAACATTAAACACAACCCTACCCCAGCAACTATTCACGTTGCACTACATACTACGTTTTGACCTATTATGGTCTGGTAACCTCATATTACTGATTATTAATTTATCGTATCACTGATTATTGTATAGTTATTTGTGCTGTCGTTTTAATGGACCTGTAAACCTGCAGCAAATAAAATTTAATTGTTGAATTGCCAGTCCATATGCTAATTTAACACTCCTGACACTTTACTGACAGATGCCACCTTTTTGAGGCAGCCCTTCCTGCAAAATGCTCCTGAAGGTGTGGACATCTGTGCCCATGAGAGACTGGGCCGAGTCCACCACTCTTGGTCGCCTCATGCCATCCAAAAAATCTCAATTGCCATAGCAGTCCACCTCCATGCCCAGGGAATGAGTGCAAATAAAAAGTACAGAAACACCACTTCAGAAATTAATGTAATCATTGATGATAATGATTATAAAAATAAAAATTAAATAAAAATAAAACAAAGACCAACTGATTCATGTTGCAGTATTTTGAAATATCGTCAATGCCTACTATGTTCTGTTGTGCTGAAGCAAAGCAAGAATTTAATTGCCCTATCAGGGACACATGACAATAAGTGTTTAAGAAGGAACTGCAGATGCTGCAAAATCGAAGGTACACAAAAATGCTGGAGAAACTCAGCGGGTGCAGCAGCATCTATGGAGCGAAGGAAATAGACAACGTTTCGGGCCGAAACATTGCCCATTTCCTTCGCTCCATAGATGCTGCTGCACCCGCTGAGTTTCTCCAGCATTTTTGTGTACACATGACAATAAACTCTCTTGAACTTTAACTTGAACTTATTATCTTCTCATAGTCATAGAGCATGGAAACAGGCCGTTTGGATTGTGATACGGGTTTGAGGGTAAAAATATGAGCCCACTCTATAAGGAGAGAGGCTGGGAACTACCATCACGTTAATCTGACCACAGAAATTGGAAAAACACTGACAATACGTATTAAAAATTGTGTTATCAGGCCACTTAGGGAATATGAGTGAATACAAAAATGATTCAAGAAGATATATAATAGACAAGCTGAAAGAGTGTCATTTTTTATACTTTTATACCACACCTTCATATAAAGCATGAAACAGCCTTTGCAAATGCAGATGTGCTTGCTGTTTGTTGCCAGTGTTTTCTTGCCTTGGATTTCCAGTATTAACATGTTAAGGAATGTGGATCTTTGTTTTTGCAATGTTGCATACCTATCCTGCTGCAGATTACCTCTTTCTTATTCAACCAGAGGTCCAATAAAGTAGTTCATAGCTTGTAAAACACCCCTTAGTTCATATAAGGATGTATTATCAGATAAGCGTGAAACATTCTGATAACTAATCTTTGAAGATTAACAGGTTTTACATGAGCCAGCTGTTGTATATCAATAAACCGCTTCCAAGACGTTATCCGTTGTGTGCAAGTCGCCGCCTTGTACGTGAACTAAGAGGAGTATGCTGTACTAGATCTTTTGCCAAGTTATCATAGCTCATTTACAGACCCGGATATTGTATTATCTGCTTGAGATTTACTTTAATATCCGTTCATTTGATACATTAGTAAAGAAACACGTCCTGCCCCACCTGTTGGAGGAGTCTGCACTTCGAACATTTACTGCCTTGGTTTCCTCAGAATTCACAAAGCCAGGGAAGAAGCAGGTTACCCTTTGTACCGAGCCATTACCTAAGAAAAAGACAGCACACGTAATATTGAAAATTAGCGAACAAACAAATTAAACCTTTAAATCAATCAGTTCAAAGGTTCAAAATTTCAAATGTCTGTTTATTTTCACGTGTATCAATTAAGGTACAGTTGAAGATTCAAGATTCAAGAGAGTTTATTGTCATGTGTCATGTCAAGTGAAACTCGAATTACCATACAGCCATACTAAGAAAAAGCAACAAGCCACACAACTACATAAAAGTTAACATAAACATCCACCACAGCAGATTCCCCACATTGCTCACTGTGATAGAAGGCAATAAAGTCTAATCTTCTGCCTCTTTATTCTCCCGTGATCGGGGCAGTCGAACCATCCGCAGACGGGGCGATCGAAGCTCCTGCAGCCGGCGATCAAAGCCCCCGCTCCCGCATCGGGGCGGTCAAACATCCTGCAGCTTGGAGTTCCCGAAGTCGGTCTCGAACCAGGGACCGCGAGCTCCTCAATGTTAAGTCCCGAAGGCCATCTCCAGCAAGAGGCCGCCAACTCCACGATGTTAGGCCGAATATGGACGTAGATCCGATACCAAAAACATCGCATCTCCATTGAGGTAAGCGATTAGAAATTGTTTCCCTCAACCCCCAACCTCCACATAAAACAGGCTAGAGAACACTAAAACATACATTTAACACATACTATAAAACAACAAAGAAGGAAGGGACGAGACAGACTGTTGGTGAGGCAGCCATTGTGGGTGCCACCCGGTAACATATTGCATTGAGTCAAGTCACCTTTATTTGTCACATACACATACAAGATGACCAGTGAAATGAAAGTGGCAATGCCTGCGGGATTGTGCAAAGGAACAGAACTGAACAGAACCAGCATTTACATTTTTTTTTAAAAGACACAACAGTAATTACTCCCGGGTGAGATAAGAGTTTACAGTCCTGATGGCCTGTGGGAAGAAACTCCGTCTCATCCTCTCTGTTTTCGCAGCTTGACAGCGGAGGCACATGCCTGACTAGCAGCAGTCTGTGCTGGGGTGGTAGGGGTCCTTCATTATCTTGCTGGCTCTGGATCTGCACCTCCTGGTGTATAGGTCCTGCAGGGGGGTGAGTGTAGTTCCCTTGGTGCGTTCGGCCGAACACACTACTCTCTGCAGAGCCTTCCTGTCCTGGGCAGAGCTGTTGCCAAACCGGATGTTATAAGACAGGATGCTTTCTACAGCACCAGAGTATGTCAGATCCTCTGTGATGTGGACTCCCAGGTATTTAAAGCTGCCCACCCTATCCACAGTAGTCCCATTTATCTCCACTGGCGTGTACGTACTCGGATGTTGAGCCCTTCTAAAGTCCACAATCAACTCCTTAGTTTCAGTGATATTCGCTTCCGGTGGCGCCATGCAGCAGTGAGAGGCGCCGTATTCGGCTCCGCTCCCGACAAATGCGCTAGAAGCACTAAAAAGCTTTCAAAGGAAGACGGGACCGATTTAAAAATACTCACCGGGGATGCCTGACGTCGCGTAAGTGACGTCATCAGAAATCGCCGCAAAATAACGGGGAATAACGGCACTTTTAAATGAGAAAAAGGAACTTACCCAAACGACCCACTTCAAGACCTCTGACCAGACTGCTTGCTAAGGAGCTGGGAAAAACACCTCAAACAACTCCAGAAGGGTCCGAAGAAGAAACTGAAGGAGGAAGAATCATTGCTGAAATGTAACGGAACAGGAATAGTCTTTAAGAGCAGCTGCGTCAAAAGACTTTGCTGATATGTTACATAAGGAGATTTCCGAACTGGCTACAAGTATGCAGCTCGGGAATAAACAAGTTATTGAGACAATCGGTACTCTCAAGCAACGTATTGTGGAAGTAGAGACCGAGCTAAAAGCAGAAATTGAACGGGTTGAAGAAGATTACAATCAAAAGTTGGAACGTGTTCTCACTATTTCTGCAGAACACAGCACTGCTATTAAAGATCTGGAAACTGCGATGAAGGAAATGTCTGAAGTGATGAAGAGAATGAAAGAAGATCAAGACCGAGTTTCTGGGCAACTGGCTAGAATGACCGAAAAATGTCTCGACCTCGAAGCTTGGTCAAGATGGCAGAATTTAAGGATAGTTGGAGTGAGAGAAGGAAAGGAGACTGGAATGGATCCTTGGGAGTTCACTGCCAACTTACTTAAACAAGTATTCAAGCTGTCTGAAAAACCAAAAGTAGATGTTGCACACCGAGTTCAGAGAGCACATTCGAGGCCAGGAGCCCCTCCAAGACAGATTATAGTGAAACTTCACAACATAGCAGCTCTTGAAGACATTATGAAAAAAATTCCATTCGCAACAAATCTGATGTTTGAAGGTGAAACCGTATGATTCTTTAGAGACTACCCAGCAGAAGTGGCTAAGAAACGTGCCCTTTTTACAAAGACAAGACTGATCCTGAAAGGAATTCCAAACTTAAGATACGGGATAACTTATCCTGCAAAAATGAGGATCACATATAAGGATTTGGAGCGTTTCTTTATTGATCCAGAAGAAGCACTTAAATACGCACAAGAGCTAACGGTTATCCGGAGGTTTAACTGTTATATATCTGAATCTGAGAAAATATGACTTTTAAAATAAATATAAGCACAAATGTTCTCGATAAGATGGCCGAAGAAGTTCCACGTGGTGAAGTCTAGACACCTTATCGACTTTGGAATGTAAACTCAAGGACAAACTTTTTTTGAACGAAAGATTAAAAAGATATTGAGTTACGCAGCATATAAAAATTTATTTAAATGGAGATGACAGTAGTAATTCACTAATAAAAAGATATCTGTAATTATATACTAACATAAATAACTGGACTATCTCATGGATACTAATCTAAAACGTACTAGCATAACCGATTCCCATAATGATTCACTTTGCTGGGTTTGTTTTAAGTCAATAATGAACATGCTGTAGATTTATGATCGCTAGTTTAATCTGTTGGATTATTATACCAATATACTAATATACTAAAATATGCATAATTCTTTGGGACTAACGATACCCCAGACATCTCGCCCTCCCTATTATGGGAATCTTTTAAGACATTTATCAGAGGTTCTATTATTTCATACCAAGCTTTTCAAAATAAAAAGAATTGGACGGAACAATTGCAACTAGAAGAACAAATTAGACAACTTGATTTAGAAAACGTGAAAGATCCAACTGTAGATAAATACAACAAGATAGCAATATTGAAATTTAAACTAAACCAAATTTTATCTGCAAGAGTCATCAGATTATTTCAAATTACAAAACAAGAAGATTTCGAATTCGGCGATAAGTCGCACAAACGTCTGGCACATCAGCTGAAAAAAGTGGAAAAGGATCATAGTCTAAAAATCAAATCAGATAAAGGTGATTTGCTAATGCTGCCTAAAGACATTAATACAAGATTTGCTCAATTTTATCAAAATTTATATACATTAAAAACAACAACAGACAGCAATAAAACTATAAACTTTCTGGACAACTTAAATCTCCCAAAACTTAATCTATTGGAACAAGAGGAATTAGGAGCACAGGTTTAAATCAAAGAAATAGAAGAGACAATAAATTCACTGAAGAATGGTAAAACACCAGGACCAGACGGATTCAGTAATGAATTTTATAAAAGATATTACGAGGTAATCTCACCACGTTTACACAAGCTTTACACATATGCATTTAAAGAACAGACACTACCAGAAACACTAGCGGAATCAACTATCACACTCATACCAAAAAAAGATAAAGACCTAGAAGACCCTGGTTCATACAGACCTATTGCATTATTAAATACAGATCAGAAAATACTAGCAAAAACTCTGGCAAGAAGATTAAGTAAATACGTTAGTAAATTAATACAAGCGGATCAAACAATGTTTATACCCAAGAGACAATATCATTCTAAATATAGAAATTCCATCGTCAGATGTAATTAGAAGAGAGTGGGAACAGGAATTAAGTTTAAAAATTCCCAAAGACAGATGGGAAAAATATCTTCTATATGTACATAACTGATCGATTAATGTAAGACATATTCTAATCCAATTTAAAATACTACACAATATCACTCAAAAACTAAACTGAACAAAATGTTCCCAAATGCATCTCCCATCTGTGACAAATGTTTATCTCAAGAAGCAACTATAACACACTCCTTCGCCTCTTGCATAAAACTCCATAAATTTTGGAAATAAATCTTTGAAATCTCAAAATTATTAAAAACATAACTGGACCCCCATACATAATTGATTATTTTTGGAACAACAGGTGCCTGCTCTGAGCTATCAATATTTCAAAGACGTTTACTTAACTACGGCCTGATAATGACAAAAATACTTAAATTTTGGAAAAGCATCCACCCCAACGCTTAAAACGTGTATCACAAGCATGTCTGAGACGCTACATCTTGAAGATATGAGACTCGACTTAGCAGGAAAATCAAAGCAATTTTTAAAGACATGGTCTCCTTTCATTGATTCATTACAAGTAATAATAATAATAATAAGTTATTTATATAGCACATTTATAGTCAATTTTCATTGACCCCAAAATGCTTTACATAATTTAAAAATCAGTTCCATACAAAGCTGGGTTAACAAAAGCTAAAGATGGGTTAACAAAATAATAAAATGCATAAACAGGACACAACATGTAACATAAACATCCACCACAGCATTCATCACTGTGGTGGAAGGCACAAAAAAGTATAGTATGGTGCAACACAACACTGGAATTAAACCGATTTGCAAACAGGGTGTTGGGTGTGGTGAGAAATTAAGCAGGTATATGAACACGTAAGGGTACCTTTTTTATTTTTCTTTATTATTTTTGGTTTTTCTCTTCTTACTCTTCTATAGGCTTTTACTCGTTCACTCCTGGACTGCACCATCTGGTAGTCTAGGGGTTTACACATCACTATTTATTTCACTTTCTCTCTTTCTCGCTCTTTCTCTCTTGTTCTACTTCTTTCTTGTTAAATTAAAAATAGAAGATGTACATTAAATGTATTTTGTCATATGCCGTGGTTTATACTACTGTACATTGCTTCTAATAAAAATACAAATAAAATATATTTTTTTTAAATAAAAAGTTTTAGTAATATTCAAGAGGAGGCTGTTGTTCTGACACCAGCCAACTCCTCCCGGTAGGCCATCTCATCATTATCGGAGATCAGGCCCACCACCACAGTGTCATCAGCAAACTTGATGATGGAGAATTGGAGATGCTGCTGGTGTGAGTACACACAGGCCACATGTATGTGCAGGGAGCACAGTAGGGGGCTGAGGATGCAACCCTGGGGGGATCCTGTGTTCAGGGTGAGGGGGTTGGAGTTATGTCTCCCCATCTTGACCACCTGGGGCCTAGCGGTGAGAAAGTCCAGGGCCCAGGCACACAGAGAAGTAGTCAGTCCCAGTTCCAGCATCTTCTCAGCAAGTCTGGGGACTATGGTGTTGAAAGCTGAACTGAAATCAATGAACAGCATCCTCACATAGCCCCCCTTCTGGCTGCCAAGGTGAGAGAGAGTGGTGTGCAGAACTTGGGAGACCGCATCATCCGTGGATCTGTTTGGACGTTATGAGAACTGCAGCGGGTCCATGGTGCGAGGGCGGAAAGGTTCATTGAACGGTATGAAGTTGATTTTAACCCTTGCTATTTATTAGCATTTTTAAATGGAATTTTGATAAATGTGCCAGTCGGGCCACTGAGAGCTGCAGGCTGTACTCTCGTGGTTGTGAGGTATCTAAAGTACAATCTTGCCTTAAGCTCCACAGCTCAGCTATTCTTGTGAACGAGATAAGGAAGCTAACATACCTAAATAATTGCATGAGACTTTTAGGAATAGTTGAGGCAGTTTAACTAATCTGATTTGATCAATTTTTAAATCTTTTTCCAAGTTCTGCCATCTTAAAATACTTTCCGCTTGAAATCTATGCTATATGGATTGCCGAATGGCCTACTCCTGCACCTAATTTCTATGTTTCTATATAAGAACATACAAGATTGGAGCAGGAGTAGACCATTCCGCCACTTGTGGCAGATCTGTCATTCAACAAGATCGTGGATGAGCTGCCTCAGACAATGTTACCCTGGCCATTGTTTGATTTGCTTAAATCCTGCCTCGTTCCTGTACAAAAGAGGATGTGTCCCAGCATCTCCAATGACTACAGGCTTTAGACTACAGCGCTGACTTCACACATCATGAAGACCCTGGATCATTCACCTGCGATCCCTGGTTAAACTGTACCTGGACCCCCCGCAGTTCGCTTACCAAACAAAGATGGGGGTTGAAGACGCCATCATCCACCTGCTCCATCGTTCCTATGCTCACCTGGATAAGCCGGGAAGCATTGTGAAAGTCATGTTTTTTTTACTTCTCCAGTGCTTTTTAATACCATCCGACCTGCACTGCTAGGGAGCAAACTGACAAAGATGCAGGTGGATGCTCCATTGGTGTCCTGGATCACCAACACCTGACTGGATGACCACAAAATGTCAGGCTACAGAACTGTGTCTCGGACATGGTAGTGAGCAACACAGGGGCTTCACGGGGGACAGTCCTCTCTCCCGATCTGTTCACCATCTACACCTCGAACTTCTGATATAACTGGGATTCCTGCCACCTGCAGACGTTTTGAGATGATTGTGGGCTGCATCAGTGGGGGGAGGGAAGCTAGGGTTGCCAACTGTCCCATATGCGCCAGGACATCCCGTGTATTGGGCTAAACTGGGTTGTCCCATACAGGACCCTCTTGTCACATATTTGACTGCTACTAGCTCTGGGAGTGTTTTTAATTTCCACGTTTCTTATTATGAAATCTCTTTGGCGTCTCAACCGGTACGACTCTTTGGGCAACTACTTACGACCATACAGGCATCACCCCGCGACATGTTGTAAGTAGTCACCCAAAGAGTGTACCTTTTTCTGGTCGCCGCTGTATTTTCAACATGTTGAAAATTTTCGGCAACCTGCTGCGACTATGACGGGTGCCGGCAAGTCACCGAACAAAATCGTGTAAGTGGGACAGGCCCTTTAGCAATCATTGTGTGAATTAACTTGTTTATCTGAGTCTCCCAAACCCTCCAGGGTAGGTTCACCAGTAACGGAATTTCTCTACATTTGCCATTCTAAATGGCATGTCCTTATCCTGATTCTAGACTCCTTAACTAAGGCACACATCCTCCCTGAATCTGTCCTGATTGGGCTCTGAGGGTTGATCATGTTTCAATGAGGTTGCCTTTCATTTTTCTATACTGAGTGGACTTCTCCTATCATATCCTTCTCTTATCCTTCATACAGGCCTTCCATTGCTAATGATTCTTTTTTGTGTTCTTATTATTTAAGCTATTACTCTTTTTATCTTTGCCAAGGTTACACCTGATTACCATACTCAACTCAACTGCAAGAGATTATCCCTGTCATCACTCAAAACTTTCACCAAGTTGCAAAGATACATTTTTGCAATTTTCTTTTGATCTTTAAAACTATATTTAATGCAAAGGAAAACTTAAAAAATCCTCATCCTTTGTGCAGAAATGTCATCATTAAAAGGAGGAAGAAGTAAGGGGGATTAGCAAATCCTCAAGCAAAGCTCAAAGATGTAAGAAAATGTTAGTTCCTCTCATGGAGACAGAAGTTTGAGTGCGAAGGGGGAATGGAAGAAACATGGGGAATGTGTACAAGAGGATTTTCTTGATGAATATGCTTTCAACTCACGATGAAAGAATGCCGCAGTGATTTGATTCCAGAGCAAGATACGGCAGGAGGAATTCAGTGGGAAAAGCAAGCCCACGCCAGCTAAATCCCAGACATCTTCCTGTCATTTGACCAACAACTACTGCACATATCGACATTCTTCTTCAAGGGCAATGCAACAGATAATAGAATGACTATGTATTAGAGATAGTGGGGAACAAACCATTGTGCAAAATAATTGTATCACACATACAGACCAAATCCCGCCTCCTCCCCACATCATCGACTCCATCTACACTTCATGTTGCATTGGGAATACAGCCAATTAACTCCAAGACTCCGGACTGAGAGATGGGAAGTTGGCATATATTAAGTAACCAATTTCTGGCCAGGATTGGGATACTGGGCTGAATGGCCTCTTATATTCCATTAACTTTTGATTCTATTTCCAAAAATTTCACAAAATCTCAAATGAAAAGGACATAATTTAAACTCTCAATTCACCCCCATGGTCATAGTATCGTTTCCACCATCTGGGCATTTCATTCCCTCTCAAATATCTTCTAAATCTAATCACAGCATTCTTAAAATATATCTTGTGTCCTCAATGAATGTAAAATGATAAGTACAGTAAGTATTTTTTATTATATCCACAGCAATTCTAATCTCATTCCTAATAAATAGTTGCAGCAACTAAACTAGGCTTTCATTCAACTTGGATATGAGCCTCTAGGTCTGGATATTTTAACTTGTCTGCTGTTTCTCAACTTTGATTTAAAAGATTACTTTGTAGTGATTCTCCTTCCTGCCACCCCAACCTCTATTACTAAGAGTTCTCTCGTTTACTCTCTGGTGCTCAATTAATGCTGCATTAAAGATTCTTGTCAGATGTGACTCAACCAAATGATTGTTTTTAAAATGTCAGCATCTTGCTCCATCATTGCTGTTATCCTGATGTCAGAAGCAGGTATCTTCCCTTATTGCACAATGTTCATCTCTTTACATCTCGTCAGCCAAATAATCAGTCCATGTCTGCCCGCAGCTACTCCGAGAGAGCATGCTTACGTCAAGTAATGTTAGTGCAACTAAAGTGCCAGGCAGTGTCTAACTTTAACAAAAGAGTCCTATCACATGCCAACAATCTTCAATTCAACCAGCACCAAGTCCCACATTATCAGTATCCTGGAAGTCACCATTGACCATAGATCCATCTCTACCAGTCACATAAATGCAGTGTCCACAGGAACTCCTGAGAGACAGGATAACTGTGGCAAGTAACTCCCTCCCAAAGCCCTTGCACCAGCTTCAAGGCGCGTCAGGAGTGTGATGGAATATATCCCATTTGCCTAGATGAGTGTCATTCCAAAAAACCCAGAGCTCGATCCAGCAAGGATAATGAAAATCACACGCACATGCTGGAAATCTGAAATAAAAACAAAATTGCAGGACATATTCAGCAAGTCAAACAACAAAGGAACGAAGACACCATTTGGCCAGTTGAGTTCTTACTGGCTCAATGCGAGAGAAATCCAGCTAGTTTTATCCTCACAATTTCTTCTCATAGCTCTGTAACTTTCCTGCCAGATATGTGTGCAGCTTCCCAATAGAATTTGCCTCCACTACTACCCCTGGCAGTGGGTTCCAGGCTCAAACCATTTGCTGGCTCTCTTTTGGCCCTTTTATCAATCACCTTCATTCTATATCTACTCGTTCTTGAACTGCTTGCTATCTACTCTCTCTACACCCTTCTGGATTTTCAATATTTCAATGATCCTCATGCAACCTCCTCTGTTCCATGGAGAGCGACCTCAACTTCACTATGTGTTCCTGATTCAAGACACTTCAATCCAGGGAGTCAGCAGCTCTACATCTATCCCAGCGTCCCATATAACTTTTTCAATTAAATCATATTTTTTTCTAAATTCTACAGAGACCAGGCCTGATCTTCATAATCTCTGCTCATACAACAAACCTGCTATGCCAGGAAATTATCTGGTGAACATTCCCTAGCTCAATTTTAAGTAAAGAATTCCATGGATAGATGTATACATCACATTATCAATGCCGTCTCACAAGGGCTGTATATAATTAAAACAAGATATCCAGTATACTCAAATCCTCTTGCGATGGTGAGCAATATAATGTACGACTTCCTAATTGCTTGCTCTCTCAATACATCAACTTTCAGAGCAGAACTACAATCTCTCTTCATTTAAAACATACTCAACCTTTCCAGGTTTTGTACCAAAATAGATGGCCTCACTTTATTTACCTATCATATGCCATTTGCCAAGACCTCTCCATTCTCTCAACCTACAGTATGTCCGTCTCGATTTCTGAAAGTTCAGTTTATGAGTTTTTAAAATGACACCCATTGACTCCTTGGAGTTTGTGCCTTCAATGTATCAAGCTATTTTTCCACTATAGTGAATTGTGCATTATTCTTAACCATATAATTCACTGTATCTAGATATCCATAATGCATTTCACCCAGCTTTTTAGATTTATAAAATTTCACTTAATAAAATGTTTTCCAGCCACTCGGATCTTTTATAAATCAGGAAATGGCAAATAAACCATGAAGCCTCTCTGCAGTCCGCACAGCTACCCAGGTTATATTGAACTTTGGTTCCCGATGCCTCTTCTCTTTCTTCCATGAGATATAACACTTATCAATGCTCATCATTGAACTTCATCTACCATCTGTTTGCTCATCTCATTTCATCTCATTTGAAGTTGATTACTGTCCCACCCCTCCTGCACTATACACCACCCCTCCTGCACTATGCACCACCATTCCAAATTTCCCCATGCAGATGGTTAGAGTTTTGAAACTGGGTTTAGGGTGTTCAGTTGCAGAAACATCCATTAACATGCAGTTCTCAATGGGAATACACCCAGTTTAGCGCATCTGGAAATGCTTTACACTGCAATGATCCTACACAGTGTTAGCCCCTTTGGCCACATGCCTCTTGGCAGGTAGGCAGTCAGCAATATGCCCACAACTCAGATTCCACAGAGGATGGAGAGGTTAGAGGGGAGGTGGGGGTGGGGGTGGCATGGGCCCAGATGTAGTGTAAGGACATGCCTCAACAAATGACAGGAATAAATGCCAGAGAGCATTCAGGGTCAGTGTCAGACAAGCCCAGGGGCAGTTGGCTGGAGCATCGCTCGGCATCAGAGAAAGTGCCATCCACTCTTGGTTCTTGGTTCTTGATCCACTGGGTCACTACTCACCAAGGAATTTCATCAGCTCACTAAACATGTCAGAGTGAATCATGCACCAATGTAAATGCTTCCACGGTTTTTGCACATGCAGACCCAGGCATATTTCCTGCACAGGAAAGCAGTCCTTTCATGTGGAACAACTCATCAGAATGGAGGAAACTACTACATTACCAACAAACCAAGAGGTCACTGAGGTTCAACCCGCTTCCATCATAGATGTTACCCACTCCCTCCTGGCTTACTCACTGACAAAGTTTCCTAGTGATTAAAACATCCCCTGTGGTCTGAATCACAGAAGACACCATCATACTGTTTGTGCTGCTATGCCTCCAGAAACGTGCAGTGGCTGCTGCTTTCAAACCAATTGTATTGATTTGGCATTGCAGGGAACAAGAAAAGACCCCCCAAACGTCACCCCCAACCCTCACCCCCAACCCTCACCCCCACCGCCAACCCTCACCCCCATCCCCACCACCGTCCCCACACCCATCCCACAACCCCCCCCAACCCAAACTCTCACCCCCATCCCCACCCCAACCCCATCACCCATCCAACCATCACCCCCATCAATCAACCCCACCCCCACCCCCATCATCCCCCTTACCCCCAACCCTCACCCCACCCTCACCCCAACCCACCCACCCCCATCCCCCCCCCCAACCCCATCCCCACCCCACTATTATACCTTTTCCTAGAACGCCACATTGTGGAACAGGAGAGCGGAAGGGGAACAGAGAGGGAATGGAGATGAAGATGTCCCTTATCTAGGATGTCCATTTTGTTGATTAAATCTATCAGTTGTGAGTTGACTGAATAATGGTGTTTCCTGAGATTCCATCAGTTGTGCCTCATTGGGCTCTTTGAAATGTTTAGATTGTGTGGTGGCTTGGCACTTTAGTTCTCAATGTATCTCCCAACCTACTGAAGAGCCAACTGATCATTATGTTGTTGCGTGCAGTACTCTCAGCTGCTGTGGGGACAGTGCTAACAAGCTTCCAACAACGCTGAGCAGGTCAAATGAGATCTTAAGAGTCGAGCTAATTCAAAGAAAGTCTGTTTTGTGAGAGGCTAAAGGGCCTGTCTCACTTGGCGAGTTTTTCGGCGACTGTTGTCATCATTGACTGACGTATCATGTCACCGAAAAATGTGCGGCATGATGCGGCGTGACGCAGCGTGATGAAGTATTGACGCACGGAGTTTCCTCAAGTGTCGCAACATTTTTTTTGCCGCCACTGGATTTTGAAATGTTCAAAACTTTTCGGCGACCCTGATACATCAGTCAAGGACGCCAGCAGTCGCGGTAAAAATCGACAAGTGGGACAGGCCCTTAAGGTGCCAGTCATCAGGAACTACTGACCATTGTTCCAAAGCCACCTGTTACTATGTGCTACCTGGTGTGCTACCTAAGTGATTACTGTGCTACCTGGGCTGTCCCACCTGATTACTGGTGTTAAAGATTCTAATGTCGAGAAGGTCACTTTGCCTTGATTAGGAAAAGTAAATTATCTATCTGCATATAATGCATATATCTCCATTCCCTACAAATCCATGTGCCCGTCCAAAAGTCTTGTAAATGGCACTAGCGTATCCACCTCCACCATGATGTTGGCAGCACATTCCAATCACCCACCACCTTCCGTGTAAAAAACAGCTCCATTAAACATTGTCTCTCTCATCTTAAAGCTATTGCCTATAGTCTCACATTTCCACCCTGGGGAAAAGGGTATTTGCTTCCTCATACTTTTACAAATTTCTATCCGGTTGGTGAAATCATTTGCTCAGGTTAGAATGCTCGGGTGACCTTGTCTAATGCCACAGTGAGCCACAGACAATGAGACGTGCCAGAGATCTGCTGTGACTCTGCAGAAAGAACTGTAGTGAGTCAACGTGAGCCTGACCTCAGTGAGGAGAGAAGGACAGGCACAGGGAGATGCCAAAGTACTTCCTGCTGCGTTTCACGTGTCTCAATGATGACAGCCTTGGAATGCATTGTTTATCAGAAGTCTAGGATGAGGTGGTGTCTCTAAAGTCTGTGGGAGTGTTGGTTTCTGAGATGAGCATCATTCTGCCTTTTTACCCTAGAAAACCCAGTCGATACTATGATGAAATTTCCAGTAATAAACAGCAACCAAAACCATAGCCACAGATGACACAGTGGACCAGCATGGCAGCAGCCAAATGTTGGAGCTAATACTCACTGTTGCTGCACACACGGTGGGTGAGGGAAAGTGGTTGGGCAGCCCAGCGGGGTACTTGCTGAGGTCGCTGCACTGAAGCAGACAACGGATTTCCTCAGTGATTCTTGTCCTTGTGCGGCTCTCAGTCTATCACTGATTGTAGGACCATGAAGAGTCAGAGGAGACACGGATGTGGCAACTAGACTTTGCCCCAGAATCCTTTCCCCCAACAAAGTGTCTGGTAATTCCGTCTCTCGGAGGATGGAGGAGGTCACACGTGCTTTCCAGAAATAAGGCATTGGTTGTGAAGAACATCTTCTGATCATCTTCCAGTATCAATTACGCAGTGAGAGAGTGGAAGCTTTCCCGTTTCTAAAAAGGTCTTTATGTCTTATTTCTGTAAAGCATGGGTGACCTACTCCATCCTCTGGGACACCAAAGTATGAGACATTTTCAGTCAGAAGCAGCCGTCGGGTCTCCGACTTCTGCCGTGTGTCTTTTAGACCTGCAGCTCCATTGAGGCGAGCCAGGCCAACGTGTCATCGTCCAGGTCAATCACACCTCGTTCACCATTCAGTAGCCGGTGTTTGGGGCAACTGGTGACGAAGTGTTCCACTGTCTGTGTTGGGTCCCCACACTCACAGGAGGCGTTGTCCATGAGGCCCCACCTTTTCATCGCTACTCCATAGCGTCCGATGCCTGTCCTCAAGCGGTCTCCAACTGCCAGCAGCGTATTCAACTTAAGTAACAAAACACCAGAAGTACTTACAGATGAACTGTGAGTCTACCAAAGTTCTTGGTGGCACGCAAAATCTCCATTTGATACCATTTCTTACCCATTTGAAATCACTTAATATTACTCGAGTGGTTAACCATATTATCACTTGCTCACTAACATATGTACAACCTCCCACAATGATACACGATGCTGTATATTCATTCTCTTTTACTGATATTGATGAAAAGTGCTACATTTAGAACATTTTATTGAGAAGTTAAAATTTTATTGAGAATTCAAACACAAGTTTCCATGTCCTGATAGACAAAAAATAATATCAATTCAAATACAGACATCCAATAGGTTTCATTGCAATATCAGCATTTAATCGCGTGTTTGGTGTTCAACAAAAACACAATTAAACTTATCTTGTCTCGTCATCTCTGGAGAAATAGTTTTCAGCCTGCCTTCTCAAAGCCATCAACAAGAGGCAGGCCACAAAGTCTTGCAAAAAAATAAGCAAATATGGATTCCTGCAGTTTAGTACAGTCAACATGCCAACCTTTGATTCCTTATTTTACCATTAACCTACATTAAAGACAATTCACTGTAGACCTACCAGTATGTCTTCAGAATGCGGGAAGAAATTCATGAGTCAGAGGAAGGACAGACGTTGCACAGACATCACCTAAGGCTAGGTTTGAACCCAGGTCTCTGGAGCTATGAGGCAATGAACATAAGGTTCTTTACTCTTTATTACTCTTACTTTCCATCTATACAGAAGCTAAAACTGTAACAATTTGTTTTTGCCTATTTCACAAACATTTTTGTAGTTTCTTTTATCTAATGGAAGTATTCTAACTGACCACTCTGATGGATCTTTGCACCATTGTTCCTTCAAATGATGGCAACCAGCTTTGCAGTTGCCAGTGGGGATGTCCGTTCACTTGTCACTGAAAGGAGGAATGTCAAAGCTACTACAGCCCAAACAGCAAATAATGAGGCTCTACGCCCATTGAACCCAAGAATCTTGCTGGATGTTGACAGATTTCAAAGCAGAAGCTCTGCTCTCCACACTGAGAGGCTGAAGTATTGACACTAGGCTAAAGGCTCAATCTTTCATCGTGTAGTGAAATGATCTCACTTTCACCTTCCAAAGTTAAACGAGAACATTTGAAGACCCGGTGTCCAGTGAGTGACCATAATAGGTTTACTGAGATTTTACCTGGGGGAACAACTTGAGTTACCAAGGAACAAGGTTCAACATAAAAACCTCAAATCATTACCTTGGTCATTCTTCAGTAAATCTACTAAGTCCAAACAGTAGAAAATTGGGAATGACTCAGGGAACATCGCAGAACAGCCCAACACCATCCTTAATCAACTTTCTCTGTGTTTTACATGTAAAGGAGACGGAGGCAGCTTCCATTGTGGCCTTCAAGAGGGAATTGTATAAATATATTAGAAGGAAATATTTGCACAGAGATGGGGGCCAGCGCGAACACAATGAGCTAAATAACGTCTTTCTGTACTGTAATCATTCTATAGAAACATGGAAACATAGAAAATAGGTGCAGGAGGAGGCCATTCGGCCCTTCGAGCCAGCATTCATTGTAATCATGGCTGATCATCCCCTACCAATAACCCGTGCCTGCCTTCTCCCCGTATCCCTTGACTCCACAAGCCCCTATAACCCTATCTAACTCTCTCTTAAATCTTCAATTCAGCATATGGATAGTTCATGGATTGGTTACTATGCTTTTCAGTTATTCAATTTTGTTTTAAGTGTGATGTATTTTTTTAATTTTTGAAACGAGGCATGGTCACAGTTGGTAAGGCCAACATTGATAGTTTATATCTCAGTCCATCAGTACGTGATGCCTTGGCATCTTCTTGAACAAGTGCTCGTGTTGAGAAGAGGGTACTCCCTAGCAGAGTTATGTAGGAAGTTTGCAGATTCTGATCAAGCATTGGTGGAGTGATGTTATGTATTCCCAACTCACAAGGATTGTGCCTGCAGGGATCTTGCAAGCCATAGTCTCCCAATGTGTCCATTGTTTTTGGTGGTGATAGAGACTGTGGGTTTGACAGGTTCTGGTGAAGTAGCCTATGTGAGTAAGAGGAGTTCACTGCAGCAGTGGTGTGTTGGTGCAGGAGACACTGAATGTATATGCTAGTAAATCACATGGGCTGCATTGGCCTGGATTGTTTTGAACCCCTGAAAGGGCAGCAGCATCCATTCATATAAGTGGAGGGCATTCTGTCACACCCTTGAGCCATGGAGCACAGAAACAGGCCCTTCAACCCATCACATCCATGCCAACCCACCAAACATCCATCTACATTAATCCATTTTTTTCTCTCACATTCCCATCAACTCCCTGTCCCCAAACTAGATTCTCCTGCCACCTACCTACACTCAAAGCAATGTACAATAGCCAATCAACCTGCCATACAATGCTGGAGGAATCCAGATTACACCGAGTGAAAGATATTTGCAACTCTCCTTTGGAAGCCTTAATGTTCAAGTCTAGAGAAGTTATTTGCATGCCTACACTTGTTTAAAGTGTCTAACTTACAAGTAATTGATGTCACTGTTTTACGAAACAGCTGGCACGATGTTAGCCTTGTGGCAGAGTATTTCTACATTAAGTGACATAACTATTGTATGTCGTGACTGACTACATGTACTGTAACATCCAGGTAAAACCAGACCCACGAGTTCCTCTTGGTGACATGAGATTGACTTCAGCATCAAACAAATTGCTGGAGGATCAGGCAGCATCTGTGAAAGGAAATGTACAGAGGACATTTTGGGTAATGGCCCTTCTTCAGACTGACGGAGTGGAGGGGAAATGGCTAATAGAAAGAGATGCGGGGAAGTGATGGGACAAAAGCAAGTGTTAAGTGGATCCAGGAGAGGAGGGGGGGATGATTAACAGATGAGGACACAAAGTGCTGGAGTAACTCAGCAGGTCAGGCAGCATCTCTGGAGAACATGGGTAGGTGACGTTTCGGGACGAGACCCTTCTTCAGTCTGACACTTTGGGTCCTTCTGTGTATAAACCAGCATCTGCTGTTCTTTGTTTCTACATTCTTCATTTTGGATACTGTTGGGGGCAATGACCTGTCAGAGGTGAGCAGCAGTAGCCGTCAGTACTGAGGCACCGAGCCCGGCTCTGAGGCAGAGCAGAGAAGGGTAATGTCAGGCAGAGCCATAGAGGCAGGAGACTCATTAGTTAGGGGGGGCAGTCAGGAGATACGATACAACATACTATACGATACCACTTTACTGTGGCAGCAGTCGGGTCTCCATGACGGTGTGTTGCCTCCTTGGTGCCAGAATCCAGGATGTCTCAGTGTGGCTGCATGACATTGTAATGGAGGAGAGTAAGCAGGCAGAGGTCATTGTGGCATGGGTGGGAAAAGGGGTGAGGTCCTGCAATTAGAGGGAGTTAGGCAAAATATTACAAAAGCAGGATCTCCAGGGTAGTGAGATACTATTTGGAATAATATAAATCAATGGCAAGTCTTCTAATGGTAAAGAGTAAAAGTGCAGCAGAATTTAATGATGATAACTCAAGCCGTTAGGAAGGACATATCAATGTGATAAAGATTTGCTTCTGTGAGTTCTCTTACATGCATTCACATGTATATATGTGCAGATCAGAAACAACCACCCAGCATGGAGAAAAATAAAAGGATAGAAAACAATTTGCATTAACTGGTCCCTAATATTAGCAATGTTACAAAATTTTGAGATTTAAAAAATCAAGTCTGCAATTTATCCCCTCAGATAAAGCATAACAATAAGTTTAATTTGACACCTAATTCACTTTCATATCTCAAGTAATAAAAAAGTTATGGCCATTTTCATACTCGGAAATTAGCATCGTGTTCCCTATTGATTATCTATGGACATAACAAAAAAGCTGTGATCGTGGACAGTCAAAAGCCCATAACCTTCTTAAAAATTAAGAGAACTGAATGAAATTTTCAGTTATCATAGATTGAAGCATTCTGAAACAAATATAAAATAATCTTACTTGGATGACCTGAAATTAAAGCATATAATTAGTTAGTTACCCAATTGTAGCTAATTTCAAACTTCAATTACTAGATCTAAACATCTATCCATTTCTTAATAAATGATTAACATTTTTAAATAGCCCAAGTGTCCAAATAATATTCACAAATAATTCACAATAAAACATGATTTTTAAATCTCATTTACATCAATTTATAGGCCAAATGGAAGGAATTTAGTGTTCAATTGCTGTAAATTAAAGTCAATTTAAATCAGCTTTCTAGTGGGTTCCTGTGAACGCGCTGGTTTAGAACGTTCACATTGCGGTGGATTTGTGCCCTCAAATGCCCAGAAAAATACTGCGGGATATAAAGAGCCCAAAATGAACTATTCGCTATAGAAAACTTTATTGACAGGGTTCTTAAGAAGCCCAATTTAATGTAAAAATAAGGTACATACCTTTAATTGTTTGCTTTATAAAACCCTGGGGCTGCGAGAGGTTGCGAGTTTAGAGAGTGATTTTTAAACTACTATAACTATTATACAAGGCCATAAAAACTAATAATACCTTTTGCGACGGGGTCTTTCAGCGATTTTCCGTTAATGATTTACTAGGCTGAACATTTTCGATTGCAACAGCCTAGTAAAAATCGCGTTTTAAACCCGCCCCCTCTAAACAGCGCCAAAATCACGCACACGGGGTAGGGCAGATGCTCAGCCACGATTCAGGTAGGTTTTGTAACATACCTACTAATATTCACTGTGTGTTATTATAAACTGTCTCTAATGTATTCAGAGTGAAGCTTTAGAATCATTCCATTAGTCTGAGAATATGTAGCAATTCTCGTGTAGGGAGCAGTCCATTCGCATGTATCACAGAAGAAGATGGCAAGATGTTAGGATTACTTTACACACACCAATGGAGCTACAGGCATCTTCTGCCGTGGGAAATTGGTTTGTAGACTATGAATAGAAGTCTGATGTAGGTGCCTCTCTTATGCAAGTGTTCTAGGATGAGTGTAGGGCCATGGAGATGGCATCAGTCATGGACCTGTTGTTGTGATAGGCGAACTGTAGTGGATCAAACTTGCTTGGTAGGCTGGATATAATGCATTCCAAAACTAGCCTCTCAAAGCACTGCGTGATGGTGGATGTCAAGGCCACTGATGGTAGTTATTGAGGCATGAGATCTTGCTTTTCTTTGGCACCAGGATGATACGGGTCTTTTTGAAGCAGGTTGGTGCATCAGAATGGAGTAAGGAGCGATTAAAGTTGTTCATGAACACTCGTGCCAGTTGGTCCATGGGTTCACCCTCAGTAAAGCCGATCTAACCTCTGCAACAATGGCCCTGGGAAAAGACACACTCAAGTCTGACAGGACAGATGTCATTGCCCCCTTGGTCGAGCATAGAATGCATTTCAACCTATCTCATTACAGACATTGGACTTTTTTTTGTGGAAATATAACTCTACAATGCTGAGAAACTATATTCTGCTCACTGGTATATTTTCTTTGCTCTACTGTTGCACTTGTGTTTGGCTTGATGTATTCATGTATAGTATTACCTGATTTGACTGGATGGCATGCAAACAAAAGGTTTTCACTGTTGCTACACATGACAATAACAAACCTAAACCTTTATATATAATCTCCAAAGCCGAATGATTTTTTAAGGGTAATTACTGGTTGTGAAGCAAGTTACCTCATTTACAACACGCAAAAAAGCCCTGGAAACATTTGTTCAGATGATACATATCTATTCATAGAAACTGCCCTTTTGTTGTGAATGCCTTAAAACCATTGAGAAAACCCAAATTATATCATTCATTTCATGTTTGAACTGCCGAGGAATTTGAGTGGGAGGGGAAAGATCCAACTGCCATGTCCATGTTGGTACCAATGACGTGGGTGGAACAAGGGAAAACAATGGCAGAGTTGTGTGCAAACCAATGTATGATGCAACCAATGAATATGCTTTCTATGATGCATCTGTGGAAGTTTGCAAGAGTCTCCTGAGGAAATTGTGGCATTTTGGCTGCTGACGGAATTAGAGCAGCTGGGGATTAAATTAAAAAGCGGAACAAAAAGGGTTATAATCTCTCTTAAAGAAGGAACTGCAGATGCTGGAAAATCGAAGGTAGACAAAAATGCTGGAGAAACTCAGTGGGAGAGGCAGCATCTATGGAGCGAAGGAAATAGGCAACGTTTCGGGTCTGAAGAAAGGTTTCAGCCCAAAACATTGCCTATTTCCTTTGCTCGATAGATGCTGCCACACCTGCTGAGTTTCTCCAGCATTTTTGTCTACCTATAATCTCTGTTCCCTAAGCCAAAAGCAAATTGGCATGAGGGTTGTTTGAGGACAGAGAATTGAACATATAGCTCAAAAATTGGTGTGGGAGAACTGGGTTTGAACTCATGGGACATTGGCATCAGTGTTGGGGAAGGAGTGAGTTGTGCTGATGGGACGGACTCCACCAAAAACCTGCTGGGACCAGGGTCCTAGTGAACTGCATTACTAAAGCTTTAGATAGGGCTTTAAACTATATAGTGAGGGAAGGAAAGTGCAGCAGAGGTCACCGATGTCTGCAGAATAAGAAATACTGCAGGACAGAAAGTTTAGAAAGGGATAAGAGGCTAATGTCGGGCAACATAGGGACCAATGTAAAAAGATGGGTGGTGAAAACAGAACTGAGGATATTATATCTATATTTTTTAAGAAAGAACTGCAGATGCTGGAAAATGGGGTTGAGGGGGAAAAATAGACCAACCATGATCAAATGGTGGAGCTGACTCGATGGGCCGATTGGCCTGATTCTGCTAGTATCTCTTACCGTCTTATGGCCTCTTTGGTAGATCCACGCTTTTCAGAACACGTTACAAATATTACCTTGGGAATGCGACAACAATAGAAGAATAACCAATTACGACAAACGTTGAGAACAGGACGATTTATTAAGTCTTACAGCAGTGTATCGGGCTTACTTATTTCCTGCTACTGACCCCTCCATCACTATCAGTTCCAGCAGGGCAGCTTCATCACCCCAGGCGTCAATGTGGTAACCTTTATGAAACGATCCTCAAGCTGGGCATATCCTTCCTAAGATAATGAGATCAAAACTGTAAACAGATAAATTTCAACTTTTGTCTTTCTGATGTCATTATTTAGATGACATTTGGAGCCTGCTGATAGCATCGTGGTTTTCACCCGCATCCAATATAAACAATCGTGCAGCAAACCACTCAATAGGTCAATGGAGGTCCATCTTGTCCCATTCCTTCCACTCATACATCATTGTTTGGACAGAGTATTTTTCATGAGCTATATTTTTATCTGAAGCTCCCATTGTTCTGTCAGTTCTCTAAGCGATTTCAATCATCTTAATTTACACTTTTACATTTGTTAAGTGATTTATGTGAGTTCATAGGAGCAGACACACGTCTCAAAAATTCACAGCTCTCTATGAGAATTGTAACCCGTTAAAAACGTAAGACTATAAAGCACTCATTTTGATTGGATTTAAGGATCTCCTCCAAAAATACTTTTTGAAATCACTCTCAAGACTCCAAGGCATTGTTTGTTTTCACAGAAAAGAACGTTCACAATTCTAAAGATAATACTACCAGCTTTAGTGGTTTCCTGATTACTTTCTCTACATCATAAGGGCAGAAGTGGGGATGTTCAATAAATTCATAAAGTTCAATTCCACTTGCAATGGAGTAATTAAGTTTTCCATAGAAATACATATTAAGGCCTTGATAATATTCAGTTCTACACTGGTCAGTGGCAAGCAAAGGTTGTGTCAGGCAATGATCATCTGCAACTACAAAGAGACTAACCATCTAAACTTGCCATTCATTCCCATTCCCATTATCAACGCCATCATTAATATCCTGGAAGGCACCTTTAACCAGAAAGTTTTAATAAAGTTGAACTATATTCTCCTTGTTCTTATATTCTCTGTCCTGGTAATGAAGGCTACAAAAGCTGCAAAAGCTGCATCCCAGAGTACTTAAGGAAGTAGCCGCAGAAATAGTGGATGCATTAGTGATAATTTTTCAAAACTCTTTAGATTCTAGAGTAGTTCCTGAGGATTGGAGGGTAGCTAATGTAACCCCACTTTTTAAAAAGGGAGGGAGAGAGAAAACGAGGAATTACAGACCAGTTAGTCTAACATCGATAGTGGGGAAACTGCTAGAGTCAGTTATTAAAGATGGGATAGCAGCACATTTGGAAAGTGGTGAAATCGTTCGATTACAATTACAATTACAATTATTTTTATTTTCATTTGAGCCTCAGTGAGGCTCAAACGAATTTCTGTTTCCACAGCCATACAAACAAAGACAATTCCTAGACATACACACAATTAAATTCACACAAACATCCATCACAGTGGACCCACTGTGATGGAAGGCAAAGTCTTTTCTCTCCCCTGTTCTCTATGTCTCTCCCGATGTCCAAGCCGCAGGCGGGCGATGATAAGACCCACGGTCATTTTAGGCCGCCCGGGGCGATGTACGGCCCTGCTCCCGCTCTATAAGTCTCGAAGTTGGAGCCCCTGGCGGGCGCTGGAATATCCCACGGCCATGAAGCCGCGCCGGGTGATGTACGACCCCGCTCCGGGTCGTTCCAACCCCGCGACACGGGCTGGAGAAGTCGCGTTGCGGGTGCTCCGGGAAGCGGTCTCTCCCCCCGGACCCGCGAGCTCCCGATGTCCCAGTCCACCGGACCTGCGGCTGCGTTGCTGGAGCCTCCGAGCCCCAGGAGTCTAGTCGCAGCAGCGAGTCACCGCCGTTCCCCACGCTCTGAGGCCGGCCAGCCCCACGATGGTGAGTAGTCCGCAGCTCCGCAGTCTCCCGAGCCCACGGGTCGTTCAGGTTGGAGGCCGCTCCACGGTGCTAGGCCCCAACGACAACGGAGACCCGACAGGGAAAAGGTCGGGTCTCCTGGACAGGGAAGAAATTTAAACGGTTTCCCCCTCCCCACCCCCCACCCCCCACATATACACATTTAAAACCAGTATTAAAAAACACCAACACTACATTTAACTAGACAAAAAATTTAAAAAAGACAGACAGGAAAAGGGGAGATGCAACGAGACCTGGGTGTCATGGTACACCAGTCATTGAAAGTGGACATGCAGGTGCAGCAGGCAGTGAAGAAAGCAAATGGTATGTTAGCATTCATAGCAAAACGATTTGAGTATAGGAGCAGGGAGGTTCTACTGCAGTTGTATAGGGCCTTGGTGAGACCACACCTGGAGTATTGCGTACAGTTTTGGTCTCCAAATCTGAGGAAACATTATCTTGCCATAGAGGGAGTACAGAGAAGGTTCACCAGACTGATTCCTGGGATGTCAGGACTTTCATATGAAGAAAGACTGGATAGACTCGGCTAGAATTTAGGGGATTGAGGGGGGATCTTATAGAAACTTACAAAATTCTTAAGGGGTTGGACAGGCTA
Organism: Leucoraja erinaceus; assembly: GCF_028641065.1. Classification (NCBI taxonomy): domain Eukaryota; kingdom Metazoa; phylum Chordata; class Chondrichthyes; order Rajiformes; family Rajidae; genus Leucoraja; species Leucoraja erinaceus. The sequence continues at coordinate 46,603,086 of NC_073386.1, forward strand.
GATGCAGGAAGATTGTTCCCGATGTTGGGGAAGTCCAGGACAAGGGGTCACAGTTTAAGGATAAAGGGGAAATCCTTTGGGACCGAGATGAGAAAAGCATTTTTCACACAGAGAGTGGTGAATCTCTGGAACTCTCTGCCACAGAAGGTAGTTGAGGCCAGTTCATTGGCTATATATAAGAGGGAGTTAGATGGGGCCCTTGTGGCTAAAGGGATCAGGGGGTATGGCGAGAAGGCAGGTACAGGATACTGAGTTGGATGATCAGCCATGATTATATTGAATGGCGGTGCAGGCTCGAAGGGCCGAATGACCTACTCCTGCACCTATTTTCTATGATCTATGATTCTATGAAAAGTAGACTCTGAAGTTGGGTACTGTGCACAAGTATTCACCTCCTAACTGTATAACGTCACTGTTAACACAAGGCATACGTCCGGAATGTGATAATATTCTCTCCTTGCTTAGCGCAATTCCAGTAGTACTTGGGAAGCTTGGCATTTTGCACCAAAAGCAAATCACTAAAGTCACAGTCAGCATGGATAAAGTCCCTTTGGACAATCGTGTCTTTGCTGAACCTCCAAATATCTATCTCGAGCAATCACATTTACCAGCACTTGTTCCACAGCCCTCTATGCATTGGCAATTCACAATACTTCTTAACTGCGAGAATACCTGCCTTCGTCATACAGTAGGTGGTTCAGCACTAGAAGGACTGAGCAGATCAGTCAACATCTGTGGAGGGAATGAACAAGCAATGTTTCGGGTTGTGACCGATGAATGGTCCTGACCTGAAACATCTGTCCATTTCCTTCCACAGATGCTGCCTGGCCTGTTGAGTTCTTCCAGGACATTTTGCTCAAGGTTCCAGCATTCACAGTTTCCTGGATATCAATAAGACTACTGAGTTTGTGTAACCTGCAAATGTATTAATCCTACCTCCCAAATGCATATCCAAATTATTAATATTCATAACTAGCACTAAGGGTCCCAGTACTTGGGGTATGTCACCGGTCACAGCATTCCAATCACAAATTAAATTATTTACCATCACCCTCTGCCTCATTTTATCAAATCAATTTTGGATCCAATTTATCAACTTGTCCTGGCTCCCGTGACCATTAACCTTTTGGATAATTTTCCCATTTGAGACCTTGTCAAAGGCCTACTGAAAGTCCATGATCATGTGAAACATACTGCCCACATCAATACAATTTGTTACCTCTGGAAGTTTCAAAATAATCTGACAGTATCTCCCCCTAACAAAACCAGCTGACCCTGTTATTCTAAGTATAGATGAATCAATTTCTCTAAATTTTTCCAATAACCTCCTCATCACTAACATTTGTCCTCCAGACCTGTAATTACCTGGCTTTTCTCTGCTGTCTTTCTTGAATAAGGCTGCCAATTTTGCAGCTCTCCAGATATCAGGCACCACTTGTAACCAACGTTGATTTACCAGGACACCAACAATTTCCTCACTTGCTTCCCATAGCCTCTGGGGAACATCTGAATAGGGGTTTTAACTACCTTTAAGCTTCTAAAACATAAAATGACTTTAACAAAAACATGTTCCAGACTTTCACCTTCCCCATTCCTGAATTATTCAACTGCAATGTCCTTCTCCTCTGTGAATAGACAAGAAATATTCATTTGAAACCTCACCGACATTCCCTATTGTCCTTCCAGTGCAATCTGTACACTGGCTCAGAAGGCTCTCACTTTAAAAATCCCACATCTTCCCCAACCTTCACACTGAAGTATCCCCAGCTAAAAATAGGAAATTTAAATTCCATTACACAATAATGCTATTATTCTCATCTATCTGTGCTTTGTCTACATATCAGAATAATAATCACAATCATAATCATACTTTATTAGCCAAGTATGTTTTGCAACATACGAGGAATTTGATTTGCCATACAGTCATACCAATAAAAAGCACCAAGACACACAAAATACATTTAACATAAACATCCACCACTGTGACTCTGCCACATTCCTCACCGTGATGGATGGCGAAAAAAAAGTATAATCTTTTCCCTTCTTTGTTCTCCCGCGGTCGGGGGCCTCGAGCCTTCCGTTGACGGGACGATCTTGGCTCTCGTAGCCGGCAGTCGGGCCCTCTGCATCAGGGCGATCAAGTTCCTGCATCAGGGGGGAATCTCAGCTCCCCCGTGCCGGGCGATCTGAGGCCGGGTCAGGGCTGGTCAAAAATATCTGCGTCGTTTGGAGCCTCCCGACATCTACACGAGACTGCAATCACCTCGATAGTGAAATCCGCAGGTCGTTGTTGGAGCATCGATCCCAAGCAAAGGATCGACTCCGATGGTAAGTCCACGGCCCCGCGGTGGAGCTCAAATTCAGTCCCGAGCAAGGCCGCCAGCTCCATGATGCTAGGCCGGAGATACGATCCGGAAAACAATCGCATCTCCGGCAAGGTAAGAGATTAGAAAAATAGTTTCCCTCGACCCCCTCCCCCACCCCCCACATAAAACAAACAAGAGAACATGAAAACAAACTTTTGAAACACACTAAAAATAACAATAAAAAGATGGAAAGGGACAGAGGTGATGAGGCTGCCATCGCGCTACCCGGTGGAATGATTCATTATCTCTTATTGACTGTTAAGTGACCTCATAAAAGGATACAATCATCAATGTGATGATCCCCTTCTAGTCCCTAAACACTACCCACCTGGCCTCATTTGTGGAGCCTCAAGGATATGCTCCCTCCTTATCACTGTAATGGATTCCTTAATCCAGATTACTATATCATCTCTTCCTTCACAACCTTCTTACCACAGTCATGCCTGAAGATTATGCGCATTAGAAAATTGAAATTGCCAATTCTATCTCTCTTTCAACTATCATATTGCTGTGCTATGATAGTTCTTCTGCCTTACTAATCCCTCTTGTGTTAAAATTTGGATGGGAATGTACATGGCATAATTAACAAGTTCGCAGATGACACAAAAGTGGATGGTTTTGGAGATAATAAAGATGGTTGTCTGAAATTGCAGCAGCATCTTGTTTGGTTGGGCAGGTGGGCTGAGAAATAGTTGATGGAATTTAATACAGAGACATGTGAGGTATTGTGTGAGGTCCAACACAGGCAGGATCTACACGGTGAATTGTGGGATTCTTGAGGAGTGTTGTAGAGCAGAGGGATCCAGGAGTGAAGGCACATCTTTCCTTGAAAGTGGCATTGCATATAGATAGATAGGTAGATAAATAGGTAGATAGGATGGTCAAAAAGACTTTTGGCACTTTGACCTTCATCAGTCAGTGTACCGAGTATAGAAGTTGGGGGGGGGGTCATTTTACAGTTATATAAGACGCGGGCGATGCCAGATTTAAAGTATCATGTTTTAGTTTTGGTGAACATGTTTGTAGGATAGATTTTGTCAAGGGAAAGGTTGCAGAGAAGTTTATAAGGATGTTGCCAGGACTCAAGATGCCTGATCTAGGGAGTGGTTAAGCAGGAAATTAGCTACTATTGGGTAATGGGCCTGTCCACTTAGGCGATTTTTTTTCAGGGACTGCCGCCGATGTCTTTGTCAGCAGTCGTCTGAAAAAAACAGGAACTGGAAGGATGACTGTCAAGTAGAACACACACACACACACACAATCAAGATTTAGTTTAGTTTAGAGATACAGTGTGAAAACAGGTCCTTCGGTCACCAAATCTGTGCTGACCAGCGATCCATGTACACCAGAACTATCTTACACATTAGGGACAATTTTATAACTTACAGAAGTAAGTTCACCTACAAATCTGTATGGCTTTGGAGTGTGGGAGGAGACCAGAGCACCCGGAGAAAACCCACGTGGTCAAGGGGAGAATGTACAAACTCCATATCGACAGCACCCTTAGTCAGGATCGAACCCGGGACCCTGGCGGTGTAAGTTAGCAACTCTACCGCTGCGCCACCGTGTTGCCTTTGACGTATTAACACCACATCCCTGACGGGTAACTTTTTAACACAAAGGGTGGTTGGAATATGGAACGAGCTGCCAGAGGAGGTAGTTACAAGTACTATCGCAACGTTTAAGAAACATTTAGACAGGTACATGGATAGGATAGGTTGATCACTGGCCTGGACCTTTTGTCTCTGCACCATCTGCTCACCTTGGGTATGGAGAATACCATCTACTAAAAATGGATGGTTTTTGGAGATAATAAAGATGGTTGTCTGAAATTGCAGCAGCATCTTGTTTGGTTGGGCATCAGGTGGGCTGAGAAATAGTTGATAATTACTTGGTTAAAACATGGAACACCCCACATGTGAGGTATTGTGTGAGGTCTTCACCACAGGCAGGACTGTAGCACGTCAATTGTAGATCACATTGAGGGGTACTTTTAGAGCATGGGGATCCAGGAGTGAAGGTACTGTTAATAATGCCTTGAAAGTGGCATGCATATAGATGTGAACAGGTAGACCCTATCAATGGGTGTCACAATCTATACAGATCCTCGCCAGGGTTCTGTTCCTGAGAACTGTTCAAAACCCAAACAGTTTGCCAGTCAGCAATCCTGCTGCCCCAGTTATATACTTAATAAAAACATAGGCAGCCATATTTAGAGTATCCAGATAAGTTTTGGTTTACATGAAGGATTCAGTTGTATTGCAACAAACTGAAAGGTTACAGAGAAGACCTGAAAGGATGTTGCCAGGACCGAAGGGCCTGAGCTATGGGACAGGCTGCACAGGCCAGGGCTCTATTCCTTATGGGCCTGTCCCACAGGCGATTTTTCAGCGGACTGCCGCCTAATGTCAAGTTGTCGGCAGTCATCTGAAAACAACCCCGAACTGCACACGTGTGCGACTGTTCAGAGTGGCGATGTGGAATCACACAAATAAGATTTAGTTTAGTTTAGTAAAGACACGTGCGAAAACAGGTCCTTCGTTCACCAAATCTAATTGAGGGCCAGGGATCGGAGGGCACGTATCCCTCATCGTAACTTACATAAAATAAAGATCAAACTTTAAAACTGGTAAGTTCTCGTTTAATCTTACTACAGGTGTATGGCTTTGGATCCGGTGTGGGAGTTCCAGAAACCCGGCTCCGAAACCGGCCATGGTTTTCCAGATGTCGTCTGCGCACCATAAGCTCGCACCCTTTGGGATCCAAACCTGACCCAAAACGACCCACGTTAACCCAGGTCTACCGCTGCCTCCACCCCTGTTGCCTTTGACGCTTAACACCACATCCCTGACGGGTAACTTTTTAACACAAAGGGTGTTTGGAATATGGAACGAGCTGCCAGAGGAGGTAGTTAGGCAGGTAGTATCGCAACCTGGTCGAAGAGGCCCTCTAGCGGTCCAGAGGAATATACCGAGTCGCCGTGCAGTAAATCCGCAGCATCTGTGGCCGGTGGGGCAGCGGGCGGCGCCGTTTTTAGCTCCGACCCCGTCAACTCATACCCCCACACTGCGAGAATCTAAATCCAGCGCGGCCCACGGCCGGACTGTAGCAGATCCGCGAATGTCAGGGAGTTCCTGGGTACGTTTGGCAGCGCTAGGATACCAGCGGGGAGCGGGCAGTGCCTTACCGGGTCGCCGTGCGGTAAGCTCCGGAGCGCTGTGGCCGCCGACACCAACATCAATGGGCGTCGCTGGATATTGGAGCCGCGCAGCCAGGGTTCTGTTCCTGGGGTCTGTTCAAACCGGCGCCGCCCGCGGCTGGACGGAGCCCCCAGCTGCGCGGCTCCAAATCCAGCGACGCTCCGCGAATGTTGGAAGAAGGGGGCCACAGCGCTCCGGAGCTTGCCGCACGGCGTTTAACTGAAAGGCATTGCTCGCTCAACCGCTGGTATCCCACGCTGTAGACCAAAAAATCCTATAGCGGAGCTCCTCTAGGATCTTTGGCTGCGACGCCGCCGACTCCCGACATTCTCGGAGCTTAAACGAGAACTTACCAGACCGCGGGCCGCGCTGGATTTTATGAGCGCCTCGCAGCCAGGGGTATTTGCCGGGGTCGGAGCCAACCCGCCCGCCCGCGTGCGCGACGGAGCCCCCAGCTCCGCGAGGTGTGGGAGTCACCGACCATGGTAGGGGACTAAGAATTAAAGTTTCCCCCTTCAGTACACCACCACCACCACATAAAATCCCTCCAAACTAACTGACTAACATTTATGCAATGATTCTCCCGGTCTCCGGGGAGGAGGCAGCTGCTCCAGACTTTTCAAGCCGCCCGCGCTACCTACCTAATCTACGCTAAAAATCTTCCATTCTGAAATCCGAAAATGTCCGAAATCCGACAAGTGTCTGGTCCCAAGGCTTTCGGATAAAAGGTTGTGCACCTGTATTTTACTTCGGAGTCACGTGAGTGACTACGTGAAGATTTTAAAGCTCTGTGATTTCAAGCCGTGGAACAGTCTTGGAGCTGAAGTTAGCCCATTAGGCAACGCTATGCCCTGCTAGAGTTGCCCCATCCAGTTAAATTTTAGGTATCGACAATGATCCCTCCATGTCTCCCAAAACAAGTGTAATATCCCCCCTGTTAGTACAGGTCATACACCTTTATGTTCTGGAAGGAACCAGGTTGCTGGTGGTACGTCCCTTGCTTCAATTTCTGCCTCTTCTGCGGAAGAGGCGCCGGAGTGCGGGGTTGGCACGTTTTCCATGAGGGTCGCTCTGGGCCTTGGCCTGAAAGGACCTTCGTGGTGCTGTGCGGCCCTCATGCTTTCACCAGCGTCCTGGTGTTGATACCTGCTTGTGGTTGCATAGGGGTGCTGTCATTGCTGATGACGCTGTTATGAGCTCGACGGCTTTAATCTCATTGTCGAGCTTTTCTCTGTACCATCGTCTGGGCGAGCAACCAATGATATGCCCGCTGTCAGAAGTTTTGAAATCTTCTGTAGTTTGACCTCCTGGGTTTTTGTGCCAGTCCCACTGTACCCCCAGATCGCATTGTTTGCTGCAGGCATTTTTAAAATGAAGTAAAGTTCACATGAGGCCTATACTTCTGCGTAATTTTGTTGCCTGTTCCTGCAGAGGATGGAAGTACAGGTAGACTTTTTGTTGATCCCTAATTTTGGTGATCACTCCCAGTAGCTCCTTAGGATTCTGCACCCCCTGCACACTGCCGTTTTCTTCAGCCACGTCCCCTTCTTCTGGACCAGCCCAGCCCTGGTCCACAACGCATTCCTCTATCGAGGGAGATGCATTGTTTTACAGCCCTCAATAAGGTGCTGTTGTGGGAGTGCGAAGACTCCCATAGTGAGCTTGCTCCATCTCCCGGAGCAAGTCACGGGCGGACCTCTGCTGCACTCGGGCAGCGTGCCCCTTCGGCCGGACTCAGATGAGTATGATCGGCCGGGCTGAATTCTGCTGGGCTTTGCCTCCAGCCTGCTGCGCTGCTTTGAGCTGTATGACTCATGGCGCTGGATTCAGCTTGGAGTCGGTAAGTGGACCTTAGTAACCACGCCAATGGTCACTTTCACTGCCCTTGGGCAGTGCGTCCTTCTGGCCGGACTCCCTGAGTCTATTGGCCGTACCGACTCCTGCCTGCCTACAGCCCGCTGTGTTGTTTACAGGTATACAGCTCGCGGTGCTGGGCTCAGTCTGCGCCGATCGTACCCGGCTGTCGGCTGCCTGAACCTTCCTAGTTCCCCGCAGCCTGCGGTCCTGGAACCGCTGGACATTAGTGGTGTCGGCTGCCGAGACCTACCTGGCTCCCCGCGGCAGCCTGCGTTCTTGGAGTCACTGTACGTCTCTGGTTGTCGGCTGCCGGGAACTGCCTTGTTCCCCGCGGCAGCCTGCGTTCCTGGAGCCGCTGAACGCCTCTGTGTCAGCTGCCGGGACCTACCTGGTTCCCCGCAGCCTGCGGTCCTGGAGCCGTTTGTGTAGGTCCGTTTGAATTTTTCCCGAGGGAGCGCTCCACCCCCGCCCGTCGCTGTTGCACTGCGTGAGACGTAATGTCGCGCACGCGTGCTGGCGGGTTCTTCACGTAGTCACTCACGTGACTCCGAAGTAAAATTGGGTGTTCGAAATCTGAGGCAGATTTTGACTTGCAACTGCAAAGCCAAAATCCTCACAACTCAGACCAAACTACTTCCTATGAAAGTGCCAAATAATAATCTATAATTTTGCTGAAAACTCTCATCTAGACCATCTGTGTTGTCATTAAATTTGAGCAAAAATGTGACCCTATATCACTAGGATTTTTTTCGCCACCTTTCTCACAGTTCTCTTGTTCCAAGCCACTTCTAATCGGTGAAGTATGAGAAAAGATATGAAGGTTTATAAAATCGTGAGATCAGCAGATTGGCCTTCTCACCAGTCAGTCACCATGAATGAGAGACAATAGACAAAAGACAACAGACAATAGGTGCAGGAGTAGGCCATTTGGCCCTTCGAGCCAGCATCGCCATTCAATGTGATCATGGCTGATCATCCCCAATCAGTACCCCGTTCCTGCCTTCTCCCCACATCCCCTGACTCTGCTATTTTTAAGAGCCCTATCTAGCTCTCTCTTGAAAGCATCCAGAGAACCTGCCTCCCCTGCCCTCTGGGGCAGAGAATTCCACAGAATCACCACTCTCTGTGAGAAAAAGTGTTTCCTTGTCTCCATTCTAAATGGCTTACTCCTTATTCTTAAACAGTAGCTCCTGGTTCTGGACTCCCCCAACATCGGGACCATGTTTCCTGCCTCTACCGTGTCCAAGCCCTTAACAATCTTATATGTTTCAATGAGAAACCCTCTCATCCTTCTAAACTACAGAGTGTACTAGCCCAGCTGCTCCATTCTCTCAGCATACGACAGTCCCGCCATACCGGGAATTAACCTTGTAAACCTATGCTGCGCTCCAGCAATAGCAAGAATGTCCTTCCTCAAATTAGGGGACCAAAACTGCACACAATACTCCAGATGTGGTCTCATTAGGGCTCTGTACAACTGCAGAAGGACTTCTTTGCTCCTATACTCGATTCCTCTTGTTATAAAGGCCAACATGCCATTCGCTTTCTTCACTGCCTGCTGTACTTGCATGCTTTCATAGACTGATGTACAATGAGCCCCAGATCCCGTTGTACTTCCCCTTTTCCCAACTTGATGCCATTTAGATAGTAATCTGCCTTCCTGTTTTTGCTACCAAAGTGGATAACCTCACATTTATCCGCATTGAACTTCATCTGCCATGCATCTGCCCATTCTCCCAACCTGTCCAAGTCACCCTGCATTTTCATAGCATCCTCCTCACCGTTCACACTGTCACCTAGCTTAGTGTCACCTGCAACACCCCTTCCGGCACCTGCTGGAGAATAAAGCCCTGGAGGCGGGGCTGAGTAAACAAGTCGTACTGATTGAGTCCACAAGTGGAATCGGGGAAAGCCGCTGTGTGGAGTCGGGAAAGCCGCTGTGTGGAGTCGGGGAAGCCGCTGTGTGGAGTCGAAGGTGCTGTGTGGTGTCACGCCCGGTGGCCGCTGAGTGTAGTCCCTCCCCTCCCACACACACACCCCTCCCCCCCACACCCCTTCTCCCCACACACCCCCCATTCCCTCTCCCCCTTTCCCCCAACCCCTCCTCCCCACACATCCCCCTCCCCCCACACACCCACTTTTACCCCTCCCCCATTCCTCTCCCCACCCCACCACACCCGCCACCACCCCCCCCCCCACCCACCCCCCCCGCCACCCCACACCACCCCCCCACGCCCCCCCCCAACACTACCCCACACCACCACCTCCCCCCACACCACCCCACCAGCTCACACCACACCACCCCACCCCCTCACTACCACCACCCCCTCACACCACCCCTCCCCCCCTCACACCCACCCCTCACACCCCACACTACCACCACCCCCACACCACCCTCTCCCCCCCCTCACACCACCCCTCCCCCCCCCACACCACCCCTCTCCCCCCACCACCCACACCACCCCCTCCCCCCCACACCATCATTGCAGGTTCAGTAGTTTATGCCTTCCTGCAATTATTGTATAATACAAGGAAATAAACAGCAAGGGTTCACAAGCTTTATTATAAACGTCATTTAATATCATTGCTGACGTATATCCACCTTCCCATTTTCTCACCTCTTGTGATGTGCCCTGCTTAATAACATCAAATCCTGCCCGCTACGCTTGAGTGATTATTGTACAATGGAAGCACACACATTGCTCATTAGGGAGTGAAATGTCTGTGTTTTTTATTATCTTTATCATATTGGGCTAACCACTGGCACTATTCCATTGAACCAGCTCATTCTTGCAGATTCCTTGAAACCCTATTCCTTTAATGTCCACTCTATCCATCTCAATCATGAACAATAAATGCATCCAGCCCTCTGGAACTTCAAAAATCCTGCTAACCTCAGTCGGATATAGCTGATCTTGTATTGTATGCCTCCTAGTTCTTAATTCTCCAGCCAGGGAAAATAGTCATGATGGTATCTAAATGAGTGGATTAGGGGGCAGGATAATGTTGAATCCGAAAATGTGGGGAAGACATACATTCTCCCTACTTGTTTTTCAACCATTGGTTTCACAACATCCAAGTTTTGAAGTTTTTGAGAGCTCAGAAACCGTCACGCATTTTAAAGGCTTCCATTGTGTAAATAGGAATCTGTTTTAAATTTCAGTGCAGCTGAGCGGACATCCGTAAGTCCATGAATTCTGGCAGGGAAGCGGAAGCTCGGGCTCCTGACTCCAGAACGATCAGATAATTACCCTGCCCTTCATACAGATCTCACAGTGACATCTGCTCTCCTCAAGACCATCAGACTGATTCACTGATTTATATTTGTGGCATCTTAATGTCAAACTCTCTACAAAATAGCAAAACTGGAGAAACCCACACTGCGCTGGGAAAAAGCATCCACAAATCTGCACAATTTAATAGAACCATGATATGCAAAATGATTTTCCACATTGTTGGGTAGATATCCGTTTTGTAGCAGTAGTGAAATGTGTTAAATGTGATGGCTGGAAGACGCCAATGTGTTGGCTGGAGGATGGACTTGTTCTGGCAGCAGAGGTTTACAATACTGCAGCTGGAATATTGTTGGGTCATGTAGCCTTTGCTGCATCCTGTTCTCTCTGGCACTTCTAGATATCACATAGGGAGAATCACGTTGCCTCGGGACTGACTGCTGAGATGGTGGGGTTCTTGGGAGGAAACCAAGATGGAGCATTAACTCATCACTTCTGGCAGAACGTGGCTGCAATACTTCAGTCTTGCCTCCGGCTTTCACATGCTGAGGCCTGCAATTATTCAGGCTGAGCATATTCTGTGAACTATTATCTGTTTATCAGTTACAAATTCTGTTAGCTGTTTAACTGTTCACCACTATTCATGACTTGATGTGAGACCGATGCACAGCTTTGATCCATCCATAGTTTGAGAGGTTGTCTATTGCATGCTGTCCTACTGCTCAGCATGGATGGAGCTCTGTGTTACAGCTACACCAAGTTGGCACAAGATTTTTAATGTAAATCTGGTAAAGATCCCAGTCTGTCCATCTGCACTCTGTGCTGAACTAAGGATGTTCCTCTTCCTTGATTGTAATGGTGGAGTGAGGCAGATGGGATTAGAGATTTTGATGGTATATATTTCTGATGATGCTGATGGTACACAGTACCTCGGGGTCATGTAGGCTTGAGATGCTAGATTTGTCCTGAATCTCTCTCATTCCGCACATTTTTAGGGCCACCAATACAAGGGAGGGTGTACTTGGTATGAAGATAGAACTTTGTTTCCACAAGCTGATTGCGGTGGTCACTTCCAGCAATGGTGTCAGGGTAAGATCCATCTGCCACAGGCAGGCTGATGAGGATAAAGTTTCTCTCTTATGTTTGTTAACTCCCACGTCTTGTGGACTCAGTCTGACAGCTTTGATCTTCAGAACGCAGCCACCTTTGTCAGTGATGCTATTTCCAAGCCACTGCTGGTAATGGATATTGGATTCCGCGCCCAGTGTACGTGCTGTGCAGTTTGACTCCTTGCAGTGCTCCTTTCAAGTATTGTTTAACATGAAGGAATTAACATGTTCTATCAGCTGAGCGAAGGCAATCTGGAGGAGGTTTCCTTATCCATTTGACATGTTTCTTTGACAATTCCCAGGAGTCTGAAGTCATGTTGAAGGCTCCCGGAGTTTTTCGCCCTAGTCTGGAACCTGCCACAACAGGCAAAAGATAGGACTGTTCAGTGAACTTTTATAACTTTGTGGGTGCCAGAAACATGGCGACACTTGTGTAATGCCTAGGTGAGGCCTGCTCTATGATTTTACTGGGTTGTATGCAAAACAAAGCATTTCACTGTACCTCGGTACATGTGACAATAAAGTATAATTGAATCTGTGAGGTAGACAAAAATGCTGGAGAAACTCAGTGGGTGAGACAAAAGACAATAGACAATAGGTGCAGGAGTAGGCCATTTGGCCCTTCGAGCCAGCACCGCCATTCAATGTGATCATGGCTGATCATCCCCAATCAGTACCCCGTTCCTGCCTTCTCCCCATATCTCCTGACTATTTTTAAGAGCCCTATCTAGCTCTCTCTTGAAAGCATCCAGAGAACCCACCTCCACCGCCCTCTGAGGCAGAGAATTCCACAGACTCACCACTCTCTGTGAGAAAAAGTGTTTCTTCGTCTCCGTTCTAAATGGCTTACTCCTTATTCTTAAACGGTGGCCCCTGGTTCTGGACTCCCCCAACATCGGGAACATGTTTCCTGCCTGTAGCGTGTCCAAACACTTAACAATCTTATATGTTTAAATGAGAATCCCTCTCATCCTTTTAAACTCCAGAGTGTACAAGCCCAGCTGCTCCATTCTCTCAGCATATGACAGTCCCGCCATCCCGGGAATTAACCTTGTAAACCTACGCTTCACTCCCTCAATAGCAAGAAAGTCCTTCCTCAAATTAGGGGAGCAAAACTGTACACAATACTCCAGGTGTGGTCTCACTAGGGCAGCATCCATGGAGTGAAATAAATAGGCAACGTTTCGGGTCGAGACCCTTCTTCAGACTGATGTGAGGGTGGGGGGTCTCGCTGAGTTTCTCCAGCATTTTTGTCTACCGATTTTCCAGCATTTGCAGTTCCTTCTTAAACATTGAATCTGATAATGGTCGCCAGATATTTGTGAGGAGGAGTTTACAAGATCAACAGGGCAGAGAGCATGTTCAGTGTGTCACTGTTCAGTGCCAAGCTCATTGCCAGGTGCTCCTCTAACGTTATTCTTTGCCTGTTCATCAGGACAGATATGGTGCAAATGAGTGCCTTATGAGTCAATCTCGTTGGGAGGTCTGTACTGATATTTTGGCTCGGTCAGATAATGACAGATTTCACCACATGTGTAGCATTAAGGGCCTGTCCCACGAGCATGCGATTCCATGCGGCAAGCACGACCTAACGTGGTCGCTTGAGCCATATGGCCTCGCGGGGCTGGTCCCACTTCGATCGCCGGAGCCGTATGGAGTTGTGCGGAGCTGGTCCCGGCATCAAAAAAACTGACACTGTCCAAAAATTCCGCCGCAATGGCCTGCCGGCTCCCAGCCGCATTGAGGCCGTACGCACCGCCTCAACGGCCGTGCGCAGCGTCTCGACACCGTATGCAGTGTCTTGACGCCGTACGCAGTGTCTTGACGGCATACGCCTAGCACGAACTTCCCGCGGACTTCGCTCGAATTTCACGTCAACTCGTACAGGATCACTCGACCTCCGCGCGGCCCCCGCTTCTGGTTTGGTTGCACTTGTCGCATGCTCGTGGGACAGGCCCTCTAGTGAGCCAGATGCATTAAAATAACATTCTGGTAGCATTGCTAGTTCTAACTAATTAGTTTTATTTTAACTATTTTGAATTATTAATTTAAATTACACCGCTCGGAATTGAATTAGATTTGAACTAGATTGTTTGTCCTTGCCTTTGAATTATTGGTCTGGTAACCTAACCTCTGCACCCCCACTGTAACCTTTATGTAAATTTACGAGTCGTCCTTAAATACAGGAGAGGTGCCGGAAGACTGGAGGGTGGCAAATGTTATACCTCTTTTCAAGAAGGGCTGCAGGGAAAATGCTGGGAACTATAGGCTGGTGAGCTTAATATCTGTAGTTGTTAATTTACTGGAGAGTATTCTGAGGGATAGGATATACAGGCATTTGGATGGGCAGGGGCTGATTAGGGACAGTCAGCATGGTTTTGTATGTGTGAGATCTCACAATTCTGATTGATATTTTTGAAGACGTGACCAAAAAGGTTGATGTGGGCAGAGCTGTAGATGTTGTGTACATGGACTTCAGTAAGGCGTTAGTCAAAGTTCAGCATGGTAGGCTGCTCTGGAAGTATAGATCGCATGGGATCCAAGTAAAGATAGCTGAACAGATAGCAAATTGGCTCCATGGAAGGAAGCAGCGGGTAATGGTGGAAGGTTGCTTCTCAGACTGGATGCCTGTGACTAATGATGTGCCTCAGGGTTCGGTGCTGGGGCCGTTACTGTTTGTCATCTACATCAGTGATTTGGATGAGAACATACAGGAAAAGATTAGCAAGTTTGCTGATGATACAAAAGTTAATGGTTTTGCAGATAGTGAGGATGATTGTGAACAATTGCAGCAGGATCTGGATCGAGTGGCCAGGTGGGCAGAGGAATGGTTGATGGAATTTAATACAGAAAAGTGTGAGGTGTTGCATTTTAGGATGTCGAACAAGGGCAGGACCTACACAATGAATGGTAGGCCTCTAGGGAGTGGTGTAGAGCAGATGGATTTAGGAGTGCAGGTGCATTGTTCCTTGATGGTCGATAAGGTGGTCAAAAAGGCTTTTGGCACTTTGGCCTTCATCAGTCAGTGTATTGAGTATAGAAGTTCGGAGGTCATGTTGCAGTTGTATAAGACGTTGGTGAGACCGCATTTAGAATATTGTGTTCAGTTCTGGGAAAGATATTGTTATAGGAAAGAAATTGTCAAGCTAGAAAGGGTTCAGAAAAGATTTACGAGGATGTTGCCAGGACCAGAGGGTGTGAGTTATAGGGAGAGGTTGAGTAGGCTGGGTCTCTATTCCATGGAGGATGAGGGTAGATCTTACAGAGTTATTCAAAATCATGGGAGGAATGGATCGAGTAGATGCACAGTCTTTTGCCCAGAGTGGACGAATCGAGGACCAGAAGGCATAGGTTCAAGGTAAAAGGGAAAAGATTTAATAGGAATCCGAGGGGTAACTGTTTCACACAAAGGATGGTGGGTGTATGGAACAAGCTGCCAGAGAAGGTAGTTGAGGCTTGGACTTTCCCATTGTTTAAGAAACAGTTAGACAGGTACATGGATAGGACAGGTTTGGAGGGATAGGGACCAAGCGCAGGCAAGTGTAGCTGGGACATTGTTGGCTGGGGTGGGTAAGTTGGGCCAAAGGGCCTGTTTTCACACTGTATCACTCTATGTCTCCACATACTCATTGACATAGTTATTTAGCTGGAAATGAGTTTTCATGAATGCCTTGGCTGATATGTTACTCTGTTGTTCTGCTTGGGCAAGATATCAAAACACTACATGAAATCAATTATTTCTAGACCCATCAGAGGAAAAACTTATAAAGATAAATTACGAGTTTTAATTAAATACAAGCGTCACCTAAAGATTTGAAAATTAGTTCAAAAATATTAAATACTTAAAAAAGCTCCAGCTTGTAGCAAGAAGCAGAGGTACATATGATTCACAAACGAGTTGCATGCCAGAAAACCTGAGAGAACAACTAGTATTAAGAAATATCCAGCAATGTATTAATGCTCATTCATAATGAGCAATCCTGTATACATCTTATGTATTACTTTACGTGCTGTGGAACATTCTAGAGAAAATGTTATGGAAAGTAATTAAACAACCCAACCACTTGTTTGAACAAAGCCAACTATGCAATTTATTGGATAAGCTGCTGCTTAATAACTAAAACTATGTTTATCCCACTATAAATGTCAAGCAAATACACTATTAATATCCACAAGTATATATATGACCTTTATTGTTTAAAGGAAACAAATGGCTTTAAGGGACGACAGCAGAGATGGAGGTGGTGATTCTGACAACAACTTTGCTTACTATTGAGAGGAATCTTACATTTTGGATTAGCAGGGTTTAAGTGACTTTGTATTTCATCATGTTTGTATGGAACTTGGGAAGGTCCCTTTTATCATGGGGATTAGAAGCTTACTTGTGTGGGCTTTACCATTCATAAATGTTCGTGGAATACTCATCTGAATGCTCCCATGCAATCATAGATTCACGCAATCTTTTTATATGCTAGGAGGTACTTGGCACAAATGACCTGTGCTAATCTCTTTAAAAAAATACCAATCCTATGTCTTTTCCGCAAAGTATAGGATGAGGCTCTTTTCAAGAATTTATCCCAATAACTTTGGAAAGTTATTCCTGGAAGTCTTCCCCTTTCAGGTGGGACATTCTAGATCATAACATCTCAATGCAGAAGTAAATATTCTCATGCCACCTCAGATTCATGGTAACAATCTGCTCTCGTGTTAATAACCCAATGCCATTCCAAATAGTTTATTCTATTTCCTCTATAAAACAGTTCTTAATTCAGAACACCTCAGTTAAATCTCTATTTAAACTACTCTGCCTTAAAGAGAACAAATTTAGCTTCTCAACGACACAGAAGTGCTGCATCCAAGGCCGCATTTTAGTAAATTACTTCTTTAAGAGCTTAACATTATTCTGAAAGTGAAATGTCCATAAGTAGATGTGATGACACATGCAGGGCCTAATTCAAATAATGTCCTTCCTTCTGTAATGTCATTATAGACCATTGTCTATTAACAGCATTCTGATATATTTTACCAGCTTCAATATTTCTACCTGTACCTGTACATTCCAATACCACTTTGTTACTGTACCCACTTTTGAAATTGTACATTTAATTAATATTCACTTTCCCCTCTCCTCCTACCAAATTGTATCATATCATAATTCATGGTATTACATTCCATTATCCCGTTTCACAATTCTATCCTGCCTAAATCCTTTTCTTTCTTCCACATTGTTTTCTATGTTCCTAAGCTACATGCCCTCTGCTGATTTTGAAACTATACTCTTTAGCTTCAGGGCTAGGGCAATGCTATATCTGTAGCCCTAATTTTACTTCGGAGTCACGTGAGTGATTCCGTGAAGAACCCACTCAGCACGCATGCGCGGCCCAGAGCGGACCCCATAGAAAATGTGCCACCCCCCAACGTCACCGCCACGTCAGACGACGTGCAACACTCGTTGGACCGGCAGGAAACAGAAGAATACCCATAACCATGGAGGTAGGTGGGTCTGGTTCCTACCAGCATATAGAGTAATACTAACACACGGGAGTCTATCACGAGTGATCAGTATATACTCAATGGCATTAGTGGATACAAATACAATTCATACTAGAAAAATTGCCACCAGGTCAACATTCACCCCAGAGGGTATTTTCCCCTCTCCGTTAAAGAAACGAGAGGGACAAGCTGAACTGGTGAGACTAATTACAAAGGGTATCATGGGAAAACCTGAACCCTTGCAATATATTCACTAAACCCAAACAAGATGGTGGATGTCGCATCATCATTGACTTAACTTCACTAAATATGTTTGTTAAGTATATACATTTCAAAATGGAAACAGTTGTTACTGCCAAACAACTACATTCCAAAGGATACTTCATGGCAAGCATTGATCTTAAAGATGTTTACTATTTAGTACCATTCACAAGGATCATCGCAGATACCTGAAATTTACCTGGATGGGGCAGCTATAGCAGTTTAAAGCGATGTCTTAAATGGTAGGCAAGACCATGGAATTGACTATGTTAGCTGTGTCAGCTACAAAACAGTTATTCGAAACCCTGGGATTGTCTTACATCCAGATAAATCTTAAAGTTTAAGCATCCACAATCATGGACTACTTGGGCTTCACAATTAATTCAGTCTACGTGACTGTAACATTGCCAAGAGACAAAATAGTTGAATTGGCACAATAATGCAACAATTTAATGGTCAACAAACAACCAACTACTCAACAAGTAACAGAGTAATTGGAAAAATGGTAGCAGCATTTTCCTGCTACATAATTCGGACCTTTGCACCAAAAACAACATACAGGTCATTATGATCGTGTCATGAAGTTACCCACTGAAGCAATATCAGAACTGCAGTGGTGGGCAAAAAACATTTGGCATAGTTTACAGCCCTATTGTCATCACTAACCCTATGTTAGTTACCAAACAGATGCCAGTGCTCAAGACTGGGGAGCAACTAACTCTATATCTAGCACAGGTAATAGATGGACTAACCCGGAGTCATCATTACCACTTACACTGGGCATTAATTATCTAGAGATGGGTGACTTTTATGGTTTAAAGCATATGCACAAATATGCATCACTTGCATGTACGGTTACAAATAGATAAATACTACAGTGGTGGCCTACATTAACCATATGGACGGCATAAAATCGGTATCATGCGACAAGTTGGTGAACACAATTTGGCAATGGTGTGTTGAAAGACATATTTGGCTATCAGCAACTTACCTGCCAGGTAAGCTAAATGCAGTGGCAGACACCAGGCCACGTAAATTTAATGACAACATCGAATGGATGTTAAAACCCCCCCCAAAAAAAAAAAAAAAAGTTATCAAGCAATATGGCACGCTAGATATCGATTTATTTGCATCCAGGCTAAATCACCGGGTACCTATGTATGTCGCTTGGGAACCAGACCTGAGGCGGCAGCGATAGATGCGTTCGCGCTGGATTGGGGACATTCTTCTTCTATGCATTTCCTCCCTTCTGCCTCATCAGTCAGGGACTACGCACAATACAAATGGACTCTGCTTCAGGTATTTTGATAGTACCCGACTGGCCTACACAGCCATGGTTCCCAATACTCCATGACATGGTTGTTGAAACTCCGATGGTATTCCCCAGTGACCCAGAGTTATTAACACCCAGTGTCGGGCACAAGCCACCCGTGCCATGAAAAAATCAAACTCCTGGGTTGCAGATTCTGTACAAACCACTTCTGGGACTGGGATTATCAGAGCAAACCGTCGACACCATGTCAGCATCCCTCCGAACATCCACTAAAAAACAGCACTTGTCCAGCATCAAAAAATGGGAGAAGTACTGCTTGGATACAGGGACCACCTACTCAACCGTTACAGTTACCAACGTACTGGAATTCCTGGCGAACCTTCAACATGATGAAGGACTCCGCTACAGAGCCATCAACACAGCTAGAAGTGCCCTGCCTGTCTATTTAAAACCAACTCAAGGACAACAGGCCATGGGGTCCCACTCGCTGGTGGTCAAACTAATCAAGGGTATTTACAACTAACCGCCTAGACCAAGGTACACCCATACATGGGATGTCAGTGTGGTCCTGACATACCTCAGGGGATGGCCACCAGCTAGATCCCTCAACCTGGAACCATCTATGCTCAAAACACTCATGTTGATGGCACTTGTATCTGCACAGAGTGTCCAGTCACTACACCTATTGCGACTAGACACCATGCTCACAGCTCCAGACCAGATCTCTGTCGTTATCCAGGGAATGATCAAACAGAGCAGACCAGGAACACCTAATCCAGTCGTGGAATTCCGGGCTTACCCACCAGAAACACGGTTATGTGCCATGACCCTACTATCCTACATAGCCACAACCAAAATATTCGAGGGAGATGAAAAGCCTTGTGGGTCAGTCATAAAAAACCTTATGGTCGGGTGACGAGCCAAACCATTTCGAGATAGCTCAAGCAGGTGCTAAAAGCTGCTGGGATAAAAACTAACATGTACAAATTTCATTCCACCAGGGCAGCATCCACGTCGACGGCTAAAAGAATGGACGTGCCTATAGACCACATCCTGGCTACAGCAGGATGGTGGGGGGAAAGATCGTTCAGAAAATGTTATAATAAGCCGTTGGCAAAACCTGTTTTAGTTGCAGGAAAGATTTTACAGACTGCAAATATTTAATTTAAGCCCAGAGGAGCAATTTAATTTCTTTGTTGTTATTGTTAAAAAAAATACCATTGTGTTTTTCTACAAACAGATTCATTGGTTGATTACGATAACACATTTCCTCCCTCAAAGACTTCGGCAGTGATGTAGTAATAACTGTTACACGGTTTGAAATCACAGAGCTTTGAAATCTTCACGGAATCACTCACGTTACTCCGAAGTAAAGTAATAAGATTAAACGAGAACTTACCAGTTTGAAGTTTGATCTGTATTCTATGAGGAGTTATAATGAGGGATACGTGCCCTCCGCTCCCACCCTCAATAATATGGGTCAAATTCATAAACTGATGTCTCCTTGTCTTTACTATGTTTACTTCAATAACTGTGTCTATCTGTGATTCCACACCGCTGCTTTGAAGTATGCCCCGCATGCGTGCTGAGCGGGTTCTTCACGTAATCCCTCATCGTAACTCCTCATAAAATACAGGTCAAACTTCAAACTGGTAAGTTCTCGTTTAATCTTTCTATTTTATTCTTCATGGAACACAAACAATATGTGTCCCTTTGATCTGTGGAATAGTTATTCATCTTTACATGCCACTTTGTCTCTTATTTCCCTGCAGTCACTTTATAAACTCGTAGCCTTTGGTAAATATTTTTTATCAAATGGTATTTGAAAGCCCATCATCACCTTTCATACATCCCCTTCCATTATTCCATCAATCAAAACAAATTGTCTTTAAAAAGCTCATATTGACTGGCATTTATTATCTCTCATTGTGGACCAGATTTAGTTTATTGGCTTTTTATCAACAGGACTGGAATATTTTCTGTGCACATTTGCACGCTTAAGAAGCTTTGAAAGATTTGTGGCCTGAGCATCTTTTATATATACCACCTGGACCAGACAAATTTTCAGCATTGACCACTGTCAAATGTTCAGATGCTTGTGGACTGTTAAGGGCCTGTCCCACGTGCATGCAACTCCATGCGGCAAGCGCGACCTAATGGACCGGTCCCACCAGCATGCGCCTGCATGCGGCATGCGCGACCTAACGTGGTCGCTTGAGCCATACGGCCTCGCGGGGCCGGTCCCACTTCGATCGCCAGAGCCGTATGAAGTTGTGCGGAGCTGGTCCCGACATCGCGCGGGGTCCGAAAAACTGACCGTGTTAAAAAATTCCGTGCGGCAATGGCCTGCCGGCCCGCAGCTACCTCGACGCCGTACGTCACGCGCGAACTTCCCACGGACTTCGCTCGAACTTTCAAGGGTCAGCTAACTGGACCAGTTGACAGTTGCAGTGATATTGTGTTGCAGCCCCACCTGCAGGAGGAAATGTCTTCTGCACTTGGCATTGCGTTCAGCTGTTGTGGGCACGAACCATGACTAAGCAGGAAGTAAACCTGGATGAATCTACTCACCAGCCTGAGGGCAACCTGATTGCACAATCTGATTGAGACAAATTCAGAGAAATTGGCAGGAGGCAGCACATTAGGTGTCAAAGGACAAAGACTCTTTGGAAAGTCGCTCATGAAGACAGAACAAGCACCGTGCCCACGTCGACAGACTATGACCTACTTATTCCCACCCTTGCATTTATGTCCAATTTGGTTCATTTGGTCATTACAAGAATCTAGTTCATGTTCTAATGAACTCTCTGACCTGCTGGCTTTCATGTCATTTCTATTATCTTTGGTCAAGAAACCAAAACAGATCTTGTTAGACTAGTGTAGAGTCCTGCTGGGGGCTACCTCGGGAATGTCCTCATGCCCTTTGGCAGCTTGCATTTCAAGGCCACGTTTAAATATTTCTGATACATAAAAGCACTTAAAAGAATTTCAAACATGGGCCTCACCATCTCCATTTACCCTTCTATTTCACATATCACCCATGCTGACTTGGAAGTATACTGCCACTTTCCACAAAGCCTGCAACTCAGACTTCATACAGATTTTGGAAATTCAAGATGATGAGATCTCTTTTGAAAATTGCTGTTGAATTTGTATTCATCAGACTCTGAGAGTGCACTCCAAATTCTCATCACTTAAAGTGTCAAATATTTTCCTCATACCATTACCATTTCTGTTTATTTTGTTAATTGTGTTAAATTGGTCATTTTAGGTTATGTCTTTTTTAACCTTTAGAACTTTCTCCTTCTTTCACAATTCACAATGTTAAATATCACCATTATTTCCCCCCTTGGACTTCACTGGACAAAAGAGAATGAACCAACCCCATGAGGATATCCAAGAGACTTTGTTACCTTATTCTGGAAGAACATTTACTATAATGCCCATTATCGGTTTCATACAAGTACTTCGAATTATTTGCACTTACAGGACATTTGATTTCTAAGGGCCCACTGCCACAACAGGTGATGTCACAATACCATCCGGGCTTGAGCCCATGAAGGGTTTGTCTCTCCAGACAAACAGCCCATATTCTTTGACTTGGGTCTTCATGTCCTAGTTCAGTTAATGCTTGCACAAACATGGCTCTCGCTTTATCTTCGTGCCGCCGTCCATGCACTAGTGCAGGTAAGTGTTCACTCGGCTTGTCGTGGCCATGACACGCTTTACAAGCCCACTTGTGTCGAGGTCAGTTTGATCGCTCTTTTGGAAAGTCCTCATCCTTGTCAAGACTCCATGAATATTTGATCCTGTGATGAGTTCTTTACATTGTTCGTGCCACATATGGTTATTGTTTTGGCCGATTGTTCATTCTTGGAGCAATGTTGCTTCTTCCTGAGCGAATGCAGTCAGCTTGTGTAGGAACTCAGCAACAGAGGTACACTCTCCAGACAGTTTAGCGATAGCGGGCGCAGCGGGAACTTACCATCAGGAGCGGGGTCCCTCGCCGGGGATCCCTGGAGGGTAGCTTCGACCGCCGGCCCTGCGGTCTGCGGTGCTTCTGGCTGCGGCGCGGCGGGAACTTTAAATCTCTGACCGCTGGCCTGTGGCCTACACCAACTTGAAGCCACAGTCTCCGGTGGGGGAGGCACCGTTTCAGGACTTACCTGGACTTTTTACCTTGTCTGCATATGGTCATCTGGACGCCCGCAGCGACGGCTGCGGAGGGTTGAGGTCCCGACCACGGGGGAAAATGGAGGAGGACTGGCCAATTTGTGTGTCTTCCACCACAGTGATGAATGCTGTGGTGGATGTTTGTGTTAAATTTTTATTGTGTTTTTGTGTGTTCTTTGTCATTGTACCGCTGCTTCATTGTACCGCTAAATTCATTTCACTTGCACTTTATGTGCAATGTGACGAATAAAACTGATTGTTGTTGTAGTTATGTTTAGACGTTTCCACTTCCATGGTGTCCGTGACATTGAAGTCCTCCTGAACAGCATATTCGAGTGGGAGCTTTGATATCAAGTACTGAGAAACACTTGACTTTGACACTGTTGTACATAGAGCATTGATAATTCCAGCAATATGTGTGGGTGCAGATTTCGTTGTTGGCTGAAACAACTGTCGCAACAGCGGGTTGATCGTTTCCTGAGATCCTGCGTGTAGAAGAAAACAATAGAACTGAAACAATAACATTGTTACGATCAATTTACAAACTACAGCAACATACATACATGTACAAACATTTCTCAAACTTCCAATACTTTAATGTTGACATCAACAATATAACATTACACTTGATAAAAAATGGGACTGAAATAGAAATCAGAATATTTGGTTTATTTCCAGGGTAATGAAACAAGAATGAAACAACAAAATATCAAGTTCTCTACCTGGTATAATTTGCATTATTTGTACACACAAATATTTGTACAATCTTCACAAGCACTTTGAAAGAGCACTAATCTTTTAAACAGAAAATACAAGATTCAAAGACGAAAACTTGGACCGAAAATGTACTCACAATTTATACAGCGCTTTGTTCGCTTTTTTTAAAAAATCCTGAATGACCTTTGACAAATCGCATGATTCCTTGCATTTATCGAAATACCGAACTCGCTTATTGATTGTTCTGCATGGATAGAATGGACTGAAGGGTCAGTTACTGTGTTGAATGCCTCAATGAAACTATGGATTAGCAGGTTCCCTACACATTACTACACTGAATACATCTGCATGTGTCCAGTCATTCCATTGTCCATGCACTATTGGACTGCATTAACCCTTTCATCACTGTTTAACCCTTTCATCACTCAAATCTACTCTGCCATTCAATCATGGCTGATCTATCTTTCCTTTTCACCGCCATTCACCTACCTTCTCCCTATAACCTTGACACCAGTACTAATCAAGAATCTGTCAATCTCCATCTTAAAAATATCCATTGACTTGGCCTCTACAGCCTTCTTTGATGATGATTTCCACAGATTCACCATCAAGTTTGGATGCTCACTCTCTCTCTTCAAATCTAGGTCATTAATGTATATGTATGCTCTCAACTCCCTCTTTCTATAACATCTGCGGGTGCAGGCCCAATTGCGTCCCTCTCGCTCAAGATATGGAGACAACTCAGGAAAAACTTCAGTTTACAAGGCCCTTCCATCTTGACCCCACTGCTTAAAAATCACATCTTTAAACCTTCAAGTAAAGACACCGCATTCAAAACCTGGCATAGTAATGGCATCAGTAGTATCAAAAACCTATACAAGGATGGCATTTATTCGTCTTTTGCGGAGCTCTCGTCCAACTATAGCCTCCCAAACTCCCACCTTTTTCGTTTTTTCCAGATTAGGGATTTTGTGAAGAAGATATTCCCCAATTTCCCAAATCGCCCCCCTGAAACCCTGACCGATTCCATCCTAACTCTAGATCCCAACCAGAAGAAATGCATCTCTTTTTTGTACAACTTGTTAGGGTCGGTTATATTGAAACCTCATAAAAGCTGCATGGGAGGGCGAGCTGA
Source organism: Leucoraja erinaceus (assembly GCF_028641065.1). Lineage (NCBI taxonomy): Eukaryota > Metazoa > Chordata > Chondrichthyes > Rajiformes > Rajidae > Leucoraja > Leucoraja erinaceus. The sequence continues at coordinate 46,627,903 of NC_073386.1, forward strand.
ATGCGAAACTAACAGACCAGCAATGGGACTCTGCCTTGGATTTGATCCATTCTTCCTCCATATGTGCCCATCATGGCCTAATCCAATGCAAAATCCTTCACAAAGTCCACTACACAAATGCAAGATTATCTAGAATATACCCCGCTGTTAAAGACACCTGCAACAGATGCAATCAATCCCCTGCCAACCATAGCCATATGTTTTGGTCTTGCCCTAAGCTAGCAACCTTTTGGAGGAGTGCTTTCGACGTGCTAAGCAGAGCCTATGGCCAGACTATTCCTCCAAACCCACTTTCAGCTATTTTTGGTATTCCTCCCAACACCAACCTCTCTGTTGCGTTGAAGCGGGCCCTGGCTTTTACAACCTTGTTAGCCCGGAGACTGATCTTGCTTAACTGGAGGCTTACCTGTCCCCCGACACACGCCCGCTGGATCAAGGAGGTGCTCTACAATTTAAAGCTTGAAAAACTTAGGTTCTCTCTCAAAAGCTCTACCAAGACATTCCTAGATACATGGAACCCTTTCCTGGAACTTGTTAACTCTCTCAACTTCTCTCAACTTGTTTCCCGGACTCGGAAGAGGACTGATTGCCCTCTATCACTTCTCTTTCTTATTGCAGTTTCTAAACCCTCATCCCCCCTCCCTCCCCACACGTTTTTTTTTTTTTTTTTTTTTTTTTTCGTTTTGTTTATCTTATCGTATTTGTGTGGATGTGTACGTATGTGAGTGTTGTTTGTCCCCGTTGGTCCCGACCTGATTCGGGTGGATCGAGGGTGGGTAAGGGTAAGGGTTTTGAGGGTCATTTACATACTGTTGTACAATTATGTCCTGACTATCACTGTCTGTTATCATTGTATGTATGCAAATTGCTGTGAAATTCAAAATTCAAATAAAAATCTTTAAATTAATGTATTGTTGGGAGCAGCCAAACTATGAAGCTTGGAAACTATAGCTTACCAGCCTTCTTATTTTCTTGTCCATCTTGTTACAAATGTTGACCTCGCTGTCATCGTCCGGCCTGAAAAGGACACAAGCTTCCGGCAACAATCAGTGGAAGCCATCGCTAGTCGCAATAGATGATGGTGGTGGCAGAATTAGCTCAGGATATTTCCAGTTTCCAGCCCAGCGCCGTGGACGCTTCTGCTATGGGTCGGCTTACCAGTCAAAAGGAATGGATATAGTTCCTTTGAATAAGTTTCAGTTCTGCTGAGAAGCATAAGAATCTGTTGCTTTGTGATGCAGATGGTGCACAACCTGTCTGCTGACAGACTTGAGGCTACCGGCCCTTAAAGTAGTGAGGGTCTCTTCATAGATGGAAGAGGCATCATAATGGCTCTTGGCATAGAGTTCCAAAAAGCGGGGTTATCTCTGAAATAAGCACAGGAAATTCAGTGAATACTCAGCATCCATGGAGAGAGAAACAGTTGTCATTGGAGGTAAAACACAGTGCTGGTAGAACTCAGCGGGTCAGGCAGCATCTGTGGAGAGAATACACAGACATATTTTGGGTTGGGACCCTTCTTCAAACAAGGGGAGTGAAAAATTTGGAAAAGAGAAGCTGGCAAAGCCTGGAAAATTATAGGTAGAGAAAGAATGGGGGGGGGGGGGAGCTTTGATTGGCAAATGCGTGGAGTAAATGACAAAGACATGCGGTGTAAAAGATGCAACGGGGAAGGGCGGGGGATAAAAGGGAAATGGAGAACTCGGGAATGAGAGATCAGTGATGGGTGTATAAAGGAGGCGAAAAAAGTAGGATTGGGCAGATGGGAGATGGTGGAAGAACATGTGGGCATCAGTGTAGGAGTGGGGCATGGGAAAGAGATGGGGCAGGGGCTATTTCTTGTAGTTGGAGAATGTCCTTTCCTAGAGGAATGGAGGGGATAGTATTTTGATTTTTAAAGTGAGTAATACTGGAACAGCATAACAATTTCCCAACAAATTTCCATGAAATTAAATATTTCGACGAATCACGATTCCTACTTTACACCATGGTGTGGCATCTAAATTAGCCCTACAACTAGAGGGCAGCACGGTGGCGCAGCAGTAGAGTTGCTGTCTTACAGCGCCAGAGACCCAGGTTCAATACTGGATACGAATGCTTGTCAGTACGGAGTTTATGTTTTCTCCCTGTGACCGCATGGGTTTTCTCCAAGAACTTTGGTTTCCCCCCACACTCCATTGACATACAGGTTTGTAGGTTAATTACCTTGGTATAAATGTACAAACTGTCCCTAGTGTGGGATAGTGTAAATGTGCGGGGCTCGCTGGTCGGTGCGGTTTCGGCCAAAGAGCCTGTTTACGCGCTGTATCTCTAAACTAAACTAAACCTAAATTTTTTTTTTCTTTTTAATTATTTTGCCTTTTTTCCATATTGCACTCAATATCTATTTTGTGTCAAGTTAATTCTTCATCTCTCCATGAAGTGCAGTTTTGAATTATGGTAGCAGCTCATGGCAATAACGCTCAGCTGATGCTTACAGCCAACATACACTGAGGATAGTACTGCACACAGCAACTATGTATGTATTAGGTGGCAAAAATTGGCCTTCATGGGATGCAAAAGCCAAACACTAATCCTTTGGGATCTTTTCATTTTAATTACATAGTGTTTACTACCGCAGGTGTTGCCAAACCCATAAGAATTTTTAAAACCAAGTTCTTGGAAGAATAAGACGTAATGGGACAGGTGTGTTCAGGGAAGATTTTCCAGAACTAAGAGGGAGTGGGAGTGCAGGTAGCCAGAAATGGAGGAGGTTAATAATCTTGGAGTGATGTATTGATTGAGGATATAGGAAGAGGTGGGGGAATTTGGAAGCAAGACTGAGAATTTACAAATCAAATGTTTCTGAACTGGGAGAAAAGATACGTCACTGAGCTCAGGGGTGATGTGTGAATTGTATTTGGTGTGAGATAGGACGTCAAAGTGGGGGTAGAAAAGTATTGAAATTATCACATCTAAAGAAAACAAAGGCATGAATGAGGGTTTCATCAGCAGACAACTTAAGTAAGAATTGAGTTGGACAATCTCGCTGGGCCAGAAGGTAAATGTGTGTGATGTTGCAAGTTGTGTCATAAGAAAAACAGCATTTTTTTCCCAATTGTTATCAAAGAATAAAAGGGAGTGGAGGAAGGTTGTGGCTTGTAACAAATATTGGGATGTCATCAAAAAACACCTTATTGTCATTGATAGTTCCTGGAACAAAAAGTTTCAGAATTATCCAGCTAACTCAGAGCAGGCGTAAGATGGAAAATTATAATATCAAGATTCAAGATTCAAGAGTTTATTGTCATGTGTCCCAGATAGGACAATGAAATTCTTGCTTTGCTTCAGCACAACAGAATATAGTAGGCATAAACAATACAGTACAGATCAGTGTGTCCATATACCATTGAATATATATATACACACATAAATAAGCATATAAAGTGCAGTAGGCTAATTAAAGTTCAGATTTTGTTTGTGTTGAGTTTAATAGTCTGATGGCTGTGGGGAAGTAGCTATTCCTTAACTTGGTTGTTGCACATTTCAGGCTCCTGTACCTTCTACCTGAAGGCAGCGGAGAGATGAGTGTGCAGCCAGGATGGTGTGGGTCCTTGATGATGCTGCCAGCTTTTTCGAGGCAGCGACTGTGGTAGATCCCCTTTATGGTAGGGAGGTCAGAGCCGATGATGGACTAGGCAATGTTTTCAACTTTTTGAAGTCTTTTCCGCTCCTGGGCTCTCGAGTTGCCGAACCAAGCCACGATGCAACCGGTCAGCATGCTCTCTACTCTGCACCTGTAGAGGTTTGAGAGAGTCCTCCTCGACATACCGACTCTCCGTAATCTTCTCAGGAAGTAGAGGCACTGATGTGCTTTCTTTATAATTGCATCAGTCTTCGGGGACCAGGAGGGTTCTTCGGAAATATGCATGCCCAGGAATTTGAAGCTCTTGATCCTTTCCACCATCGATCCGTTGATATAAACGGGACTGTGCGTCCCCATCCAAAGTCCACAATCAGTTCCTTGATTTTACTGGTGTTGAGAGCCAGGTTGTTGTACTGACACCATTTGGTCAGTCAGTCGATTTCACTTCTATACTCTGACTCGTCTCCATCAGTGATACGTCCCACAACAGTGGTGTCGTCGAAGAACTTGATGATGGAGTTTGCCCTGTGACCGGCTACACAGTCATGAGTATAGAGTGAGTACAGCAGGGGGCTAAGCACGCAGCCTTGAGGTGCTCCCATGCTGATTGTTATCGAGGCTGACACATTTCCACCAATGCGAACAGACTGTGGTCTGTGAATGAGGAAGTCGAGGATCTAATTACAGAGGGATGTGCAGAGACCCAGTTCTGAGAGCTTGGTAACCAGCTTGGAGGAGATGATTTTATTAAATGCCAAGCTGTAGTCAATGAATAACAGCCTGACATATGAGTTTTTGTTGTCCAAGTGGTCCAGAGCGGAGTGGAGAGCCAGCGAGATCGCATCCACCGTTGATTTGTTGTGGGGGTATGTGAACTGCAGTGGGTCCAGGTTTTTGTCGAGGTATGAGTAGATTTGCGCCATGATAAGCCTCTATAGGTCAAATGACAACGAGGAAAACGAGTTTGTGACGTAACAAATATTGGGATGTCATCAAAAATCACCTTATTGTCATTGATATTTCCTGGAACAAAAGGTTTCAACATTTTCCAGATAACTCAGAGCAGACGTAAGATGAAAATTATGGTATCGGGCAAATGACAATGAGGGAAAATCCATGGGACAGCTGACAAGAGGGATTAGACCCTGCTGGGGGTGTTAAGGGTTAGCACTTCAATGCAGCAATGGCGTAGACTGCAAACTACAGGGTTTACACAGTTGAAAATGCACAGGGGCGCTGCACGATTGGCAGCCTCGCCAACATTCTGTCTGTTTTTTCGTCTTATTTTTGTTATTTTTTGTGAGTTTTAAAAGTTTGTGTAAATGTTCTCTGGTTTGTTTTATGTGGTGGATGGGGGAGGGGGGTCGGCAGAAACATTTTTTCAGTCTCTTACCTTGTCGGAGATGCGATTGTTTTCCAGATCGTATCTCCGATCGCTCTGCGGCCTAACATCATGGAGCTGGAGGCCTCGCTCGGGACTGACTTTGAGCCCCATTGCGGGGGCGTGAACTTACCTTCGGAGCCGATCCCTTGCCTGGGATCGCTCCAACCGCGGCCCGCGGACTTTACCATCGAGAGCTCACAGTCTCGGGAGAGACCGAGTCAGGAGCTGCAACCACGAAGAAGGTTCGACAAGCGGGTCCGATCACCAGTGCGGCGGAACTGAGATTCCCCCCTGATGCAGGAGCTGGATCGCCCCGATGTGGAGGGCCCGACCACCGGCTACGGGAATGAGATCGTGCCGTCAATGGAAGGCTCAAAGCCCCTGACCGCGGTAGAGCAAAGAAGGGAAGAGATTGAACTTTTCTTTCGCCTTTCATCACAGTGAGGAATGTGGAGGAGTCACTGTGGTGGATTTTATGTTAAAATGTATTTTGTGTGTTCTGTTCCTTTTTATTTGTATGACCTACTTGGCAAATGAAATTCCTCATATGTTGCAAAACATATGTGGCTAATAAAGTATTATTGTATAAAGTATTCTTGTATTGTAAACCGTTTTGCTGCACCCCTAAAAAGCTACGACAGATAATGGAATGATACCTCTAGAATCTGCAAGAGCAGGGGTGGAAGAAGGCCCACAAGTAGATTACCCAGCTACAGACCATGGAACAGAAAAGACTATTAGTAGGATTACTGTGTCAATGAAAGGACAGTGGCTCAGTGGTAAAGGGAAAGAAGCTCCAGGTCTATTCTTGTGGTTGGCAGAAAGTAACAACAGCAAAGGGCATTGAACGTACTTCTTGAGAAGTCAATCAAATCAGTTGAGTGAAGTCCAGTGACAGGTAGAAAACCACAGTTTGCAGGACATCATTACCCCTGTCACTTTTGAGGAGGGAACAAGCACTGTAGAGGGCAACATAGGTGGTGGTGAGGCCAATCTGCCAGTCAGGGATTAGAGGACTGAAACCTAGAATTAAATGGCCCAGGGCAAATGAAATGAAGTTATTATAGAACAGTTAATATAGATTTGGTAAAGGCATAGAGAGCTTGAAAGGGACAGTGGAAAACAAGTTAGAGGAGATGGGAGCGATCATTTATCAGTATGGTGCTGACAAGTTTGGTTGAGGGAAAGAAGGTGCAGGTTCTACAGGTGGTTAGATCTAGACAACAGGGAGATATAGAGAAGGTAGACAAAGATGCTGGAGAAACTCAGCGGGTGAGGCAGCATCTATAGAGAACGAATAAGCGACGTTTCGGGTCAAGACCCTTCTTCAGACTGATGTCGGGGGGTGAGAGGGAAAAAGAAAGGAAGAGGCGGAGACAGTGGGCTTGTGGGAGAGCTGGGAAGGGGGAAGGGGTAGGAGGGAGAAAGCAATGACTATCCAAAATTAGAGGTCAATGTTCATACCGCTGGGGTGTAAACTACCCAAGCGAAATATGAGGTCCTGTTCCTCCAATTTGCGCAGGGCCTCACTCTGGCAATGGAGGAGGTCCAAGACAGAAAGTTCAGATTCATAATGGGCGTGGGAGTTGAAGTACTGAGCCACCGGGAGATCATGTTGGTTAATGCAAACTGAGCGGAGGTATTGGACGAAGCGATCGCCAAGCCTGCGTTTGGTCTCGCCAATGTAGAGAGTTGACACCTGCAACTGCGGATGCAGTAGATGAAGTTGGAGGAGGTGCAAGTGAACCTCTGCCTCACCTGGAAAGACTGCTTGGGTCTTTGGATGGAGTCGAGGGGGGAGGTAAAGCGACAAGTGTAGCATTTCCTGCGGTTGCAAGAGAAAGTACCTGGGGAGGGGGTGGTTTGGATGGGAAGGGACAAATTGTCCAGGGAGTTACAGAGGGAACGGTCTCTGCGGAAAGCAGAAAGGGAGGAAATGGGAAGATGTGGCCAGTGGTGCGATCCCGTTGGTGGTGCCGAAAATGGTGGAGGATTATATGTTGTATGTGATGGGATGGAAGGTGAGGACAAGGGGGACCCTGTCCTTGTTTCAAGTAGGGGGATGGGGAGTACGGTTTAAGGTAAGCGAGAAAGAGTGTAAGCGCACTCTGAGGAAAGATGTTTATACCTATAGGGTGTTGGAATCTAGAATGTATCATGGGGAAATGATGGAAGCAGGTATTCTCACAACATTTAAGAAGTGTCTGGACAAGCACTTGAATTTCCAATGCACAGAAGGCCACAGACGAAGTGATGCTCAATAGATTAGTGCAGGTAGTATAAGCGAGTTCGATATTTCAACTGTGCATGCTCAGGTCATAGGTCATTCGTGATAAACATTCTCGACAGCTGAGCTGCTGCATGTATACAGACCTGTGTTTTATCCACATTTTCCAGTTTTGCTTCTTCGGGGAAAGAAAATACTGCATGCAAAATTATTTAGGTGTATTTATGGTTCATTTGTACAAAACTACGATTATTGTGTTGGTTTTATTGCTTTATGCTTTGGTGAGTTCGCGAGATCGTGATGATGAATAACACACATTTTTTATTGCTTTTGTTTTGATGGGGGGGAGAATTAAATGAAATGTATGATTTCTATAACTATCAATAGACTTCTGAATCAGTTCTACATGTACATGTGTAAGTAAAGTTGTGTTGGTCACGAGTCTCCTGACTAATCATGTCTCTTCTGATTCCCATAACATTGGATAATTTTAATCAGTATTTGGCATTCTAATTTTCTGTTATAATCTTGTGATTGTATAAATTAATTCAATATACTTGCACCATTTTCTTTTGCATTGTAACTTGTACCGGTAAGTAATGGACATGTTTACAGGACCCTATTTGAATTAACATAAGATTTACTTTGTTATTTGCTTTGTTTTATATGTTACTGGGCAAAGCCATGCGCATTTGTGCAATTTTGGACTGTGGGAGCAGCACGTACCACCTGAATAAGTGGACGCAGAATGTGTGTGACAGCCATAAGTGTAAATTTGCAACGGGAAACTGTTTCTGCCCAACTCCCTTCAAACTCTACCCATTTCCGGCAGAGGAGGGATGGAGCAGCCCGGTTGCGTTGGTCCAAGCTGGTCAACTGAAAGGACGAGAAAGGCAAGAATTGGCAGCCTGACCCCAAAGGCAATAGCCGCGTGTGCTCTCAGCACTTTGTGGAAGGCGAGCCAACAACGCTCAATCCAGACCCGGTCCTGAATCTTGGTTATTTGTTATCGAACGCCCCAATGTCCCCATGTACACTCCCTCGCAGAGATGTGTCTTTTTAAGCTTCATCTGCCCATTATCGCTTTCATATAAGTACTTCAAGTTATTTGCTGTTGGCTCTTGGCCGTATGCACTTACAGGACATTTGATTTCTCAGGGCTCACTGCCACAACAGGTGCATGTCACAATACCATCCGGGCTTGAGCCCATGAAGGGCTTGTCTCTCCAGACAAACAGCCCACATTCTTCGACTGTTAGGTCTTTATGTCCTAGTTCAGTTAATGCTTGCACAAACATGGCTCTTGCTTTATCTTCGTGCTGCCGTCCATGCACTAGTGCAGGTAAGTGTTCACTCGGCTTGTCGTAGCCCATGACACGCTTTACAAGGCCGCTTGTGTCGAGTTTGATCGCTCATCCTCGTCAAGACCCCATGAATATTTGATCCTCTGCTGCATCCTTTAGTTGTCCATGCCACATAGGGTCATTGTTTTGGTTGATTGTACATTCTTGGAGCAATGTTGCTTCTTCCGGAGTGTATGCAGTCAGCTTGTGTAGGAACTCAGCAACAGAGGTACACTCTCCGGACAATTTTCGTAGCGATAGCAGATTATGTTTAGACGGATCCACTTCCATGGTGCCCATGACATTGAAGTCCTCCTGAACAGCATATTCGGGTGGAAGCTTTGATATCAAGTACTGAGAAACACTTGACTTTGTCACTGTTGTACATAGAGCATCGATAATTCCAGCAATATGTGTGGGTGCAGATTTCGTTGTTGGCTGAAACAAATGTCGCATCATTAGAGAAATAAACAGTTGTCATTGGAGGTAAAACACAGTGCTGGTAGAACTCAGCAGGTCAGGCAGCATCTGTGGAGAGAATACACAGCCACATTTCGGGTTGGGACCCTTCTTCAAACTGAAGGGGAGTGAAACATTTGGAAAAGAGAAGAGAGGGCTGGCAAAGCCTGGAAAATTATAGGTGGAGAAAGAATGGGGGGGGCGGGTAGCTTTGATTAGCAAATGGGTGGAGTAAATGACAAAAATGAGAGGTGTAAAAGATGCAACAGGGAAGGGGAGGGGGATAAAAGGGAAATGGAGAACTCGGGAATGAGAGATCAGTGATGGGTGTATAAAGGGGAACCCCCGTTCTCTAAAGAATGCCCTGGTCTGGAACACCTCATCCTGGGTTCAGATGCCTCGTAGACGGAGGAATTGGGAGTAGGGGATAGAGTTCTTACAGGAAGCAGGGTGGGAAGAAGTAGTCCAGATAGCCATGGGAGTCAGTGGGTTTATAGTAGATGTCGGTCAATAGTCTGTTGCCTGTGATGGAGATGGTAAGTGATGGAGAGGATACAGTTAAGAAAGCGGTGGAGAAAGGCTAAAGTTGAGGGTCTGTTTGATTGATGTAGCAGTAAGCAAATTGTAGTAGATCCAGGTTCTTTTTGAGGTAGGAGTTGATATGCGCCATAACCAACCTCTAAAAGCATTTCTTCATCACAGTGACTAGAATCACTGGCACTTGTCCTGCCATTCAATATCATCATGGCTGATCTACCTCAGGTTTCAACTACAGTCTTACTCAATCTTTGTAATTTTACTTCTTTTAATTAATTTGCAGTGCAACCTTTTGTCTGAGTTACTCGCTTTCTACCTCATCCAGCAACCTAGTCACATGACCAATTCTGGGAATTAAATTGTTGAGTAGAATTGACTGGATTGACCTTAAAGTGGTTTATGTATATTCTGTAGCTGAATCATATCAAGTATTTGTTTGTGCTTGTTGTGATTTCACAGAAAGATGGTTTACAATTCAGGGTTAATTGTCAATGAAAACATTGTGAAATATTGTGAAATTCAGAAAGGTGCAATTCATGACTGGTTGACACACCAGTCTGCACGCTTGAGAAGATTTAATATTCCGGACATTAATATGCAAATCTTGCTCGACTCCGAAGACCGGGGAACCCCCTCAACCGGGGAGGAGGGATGAGGAAGTCGGCGATGGCAGTGGACGCTGGGCAAAGGGCCATTTTCAGGATGGCAGCGGACAAAGGAGAGGCTTGGTGCTTCCATGACAACGGGCCTTTAAGGTCAAGATAAGACTGCAATCTTAAGAACTATGTGGGTGCCAGAAACGTGGCAAGTCTTTGTGTACTGTCTCGGGGGAGTCTACTATTACACTACAATAGTTGCACTTTGTACTTATCCAAGTATGTCACAGTCTGCCCTCTCCTCATTCTCATCCACTTCACCTCCCGGTACTTTTCCACCGGTCCCTCCTTCTCCTCACCTGCCTGCCTGCCACTCCCCTCTCATCAGCCCAACTCTCCTCACCTGTTGCACTCAGTTGCCTCTGATCACCTATTAACCCGGTATATAGACTCTCCTCACCATTCACACAGTGCCAGATTGTCGCAGCATTCATGCAAGACTCTCCAGCGTTTTCCCGACTACCAACACGGATTTGAACCTGCCTGCCCCTGACCATTCCATCCTGTCGTCTTCCCGGATATCACCTCAGCCTTCTGTCCCCGACCACAGCCTTCGTCCCGTACCTCCTGGTTTCTGTCTGCCTCTTTCCTGGGCTGTTTGGTGTATCCCTGCAACGGCTCCTCGACTTCCTGCTTGGCTTCGACTCTCCTTTCATCTGTCCCTCGCTGGTTTGTTTGCATCATGTGTTGAATCTTCTGGTTACCGGACCTTCCGCTACCCCGACTACGTCTCCTGCCTGCCCCTCTTCGGAACCCTCGCTCAATCCTGAGCCTCTGTGTAGGTACGGTGTACCCATTCCTGTGTTTCTACTCTGTGCTGCTATTGGGTCCAGTGCGCATGCTCCTGTCTGGTAATCACCATGAGACCATCCAGTTCCACATCCTGCAGTCTCCCCGTCTTCCCCTCATCCTGGGTTACCCCTGGCTTCGGCGACACAACCACAACATCGACTGGAGGACGGGGGTCATCTTGGGTTGGAGCCCTTCCTGCCACCAAGTGTGCCTGAAGCAAGCCTCAGCTCCTCAACCGGCCACCTGCTCCAGTTCTGCTCCAGATCTGACGGGGGTCCCAGCCGAGTACCATGACTTTGGGGAGGTTTTTAGCAAGTCTAGGGCCACCTCCCTTCCTCCTCATCGGCCCTAGATTCTCTGTGTGAAAAAAGTTCTCTCATCTCGGTTTTAAAGGATTTCCCCCTTATCCTCTTTCCTAGGCTGTTTGGTGTATCCCTGCAATGGCTCCTCGACTTCCTGCCTGGCTTCGACTCTCCTTTCGTCTGTCCCTCGCTGGTTTGTTTGCATCGTGTGTTGGATCTCCTGGTTACCGGACCTTCCGCTACCCCGACTACGTCTCCTGCCTGCCCCTCTTCGGAACCCTCGCTCAATCCTGAGCCTCTGTGTGAGTACGGTGTACCCATTCCTGTGTTTCTACTCTGTGCTGCTATTGGGTCCAAGCTATACCCGTTACAAAGTATTTGTTTGTGCTTATCTATAGTATGATTTTACTGTTATATCCAAAACAATTTCACTGTAAAGCTTCCTGCACAACTGTAGGTACATGTGACATTAAAGTATCATCATCATCATCATCATCAGATAGAGATGGATTCTGAACATTCCAGGATACATATTGTCAAAACAGGAAAGGAGATTGGGATTAATAAGTAAGGTGACCATTACATGATAGAAACATGGAAAGATAGAAGATAAGTGCAGGAGTAAGCCCTTAGAGCCAGCACTGCCATTCAATATGATCATGGCTGATCATCTGAAATCATTACTCCGTTCCTGCTTTTTCCCCATATCTCTTGATTCCATTAGCCCTAAGAGCTAAATCTAACTCCCTCTTGAAAATATCCAGTGAACTGGCCTCCACTGCCCTCTGTGGCAGAGAATTCCGCAGACTCACAACTCTCTGAGTTAAAAAGTTTTTCCTCATCTCAATCCTAAATGGCCTATCCCTTATTCTTAAACTGGGACCCCTGGTTCTGGACTCCCCCAACATCAGGAACATTTTTCCTGCATCTAGCCCGTCCAATCCCTTAAGAATTTCATATGTTTCTATAAGATCTTCTCTCATCCTTCTAAATTCCAGCGAATACACACCCAGTCGACCCATTCTTTCATCATATATCAGTCCCGCCATCCCGGGAATTAACCTGCTGCACTGCCTCAATAGCAATAATGTTTTTAAGTGACCAAAATTGCACAAAATACTCCAGGTGCGGTTTCACCAGGGCCCCATGCAATTGCGGTAGGACCTCCTTGCTCCTAAACTCATATCCTCTCGCAATGAAGGCCAACATACCATGAGTTTTCTTCACTGCCTGCTGTACCTGCATGCTTACTTTCAGTGACTGATGTACAAGCACACCCAGGTCTCGTTGCATCTCCCCTTTTCCTAATCTGATACCATTCAGATAATAATCTGCCTTCCTGTTCTTGCCACCAAAGTGGATAACCTCACATTTATCCACATTATACTGCATCTGCCATGCATCTACCCACTCACCCAGCCTATCCAAGTCACCCTGCTTACACTGTCACCCAGCTTTGTATCATCCACAAACTAGGTGATGAAGAGAAACGATCTCCTAGGCTGATTATGAGCAGAATTTATCTGCTTCGAAGGTTGACGTAATGAAGATGTGATTAGATCATTGGAATTCTCCTTCAATGCTGTCTCTTCCACGGCTGAAGTGGTAATTTGGAAGATAATAACAGGGATGCGCAAAAGTCTTCAACTGTTCAAATAAAGATTAGAATAGCAGTAATATAAGTCAAGTCAAGTCAAGTTTATTCGTCACATACACATACGAGATGTGCAGTGAAATGAAAAGTGGCAATGCTCGCGGACTTTGTGCAAAAAGACAAACAAACGAACAACCAATCAAACTACAAACAGAATCACATATTCTTTTACATGTTAAATATTGTGGGCGGAAGGAAAAAGGTTCAGTAAAGTTAGTCCCTGATGAGATGGGAGTTTACAGTCCGAATGGCCTCTGGGAAGAAACTCCTTCTCAACCTCTCCGTTCTCACAGCATGGCAACGGAGGCGTTTGCCTGACCGTAGCAGCTGGAACAGTCTGTTGCAGGGGTGGAAGGGGTCTCCCATGATTTTATTGGCTCTGGATTTGCACCTCAGGATGTATAGTTCCTGCAGGGGGGCGAGTGAAGTTCCCATAGTGCGTTCGGCCGAACGCACTACTCTCTGCAGAGCCTTCTTGTCCTGGGCAGAGCAATTCCCAAACCAGATGGTAACATTTCCGGACAAGATGCTTTCCACAGCCGCAGAGTAGAAGCACTGGAGGATCCTCGGAGACACTCTGAATTTCCTCAATTGCCTGAGGTGGTAAAGGCGCTGCCTTGCCTTACTCACGAGTGCTGCGGCGTGTGATGTTCATGTCATATCCTCAGAGATGTGGACTCCCAGATATTTAAAACAGCTCACCCTATCCACAGTTTCCCCATTTATCCTCAATGGTGTGTACGTCCTCGGATGATGTGCCCTCCTAAAGTCCACAATCAGCTCCTTCGTTTTTTTGATGTTCAAGAGGAGGCAAAGAAGAGGAGTAGTTGTAGAAGATTGTTCAGAAGCACGTTCACAATCAATATACTCTTGCCAAAGTGCAAAGAAGCATTGCTGGACTTGGTTCTGAGAAGTGAGGCAAGTTAAATAGAGCAAGTGTCAGAGGAGGAACATTGAAGAAACAGCAATTACAATATAACCATATGTAGATGTGCTGTGAAACAGTATACATATTGGTCCAAGATAAAATTGGTCAATTTTAGAATTGTTAATATCAATGGGATGAGAACTAGAACACTTAATTCACCATTTATTGGAAACTGTACCATTACTGATTATACACAATGGACTTCAGCCGCTTCCTGGTGAGGACGCGACTATTATTCGAGTCGCGTCCTCGCTCCCCCCCCCTCCCCCCACAGCGGCCTACCTACCTGGATTGGCGCGGCCTTTCCTGCCGGGATCGACCGGAGCTCCAGCAGCGGCGGGACAGTGCTGAAACATCGCGGGGCTGGCGATGCCTTACCGGGGGTCGCCGTCTGGAGCCCGGAGTGCTGGACCTGCTGCACCGACATCATGGAGCTGCGGTTTGCGGAGCTCCCAACACGGGCGGCGCTGATGGACAGCGCGGGGTCCTGTGACTCTGCCCGGCTCGGCCTGTGGACTCAGGAGCTGCAGACTCCGGCAGCGGGAGGCGGCTGATCAGGAGGTCCGGGCTGCTGAGGAGGAGGATGTTCACTGTCGGGGATCGGTGTCGGCGTTCCACCAGTCCAGCGTGAGGGCCTGAACATCGGGCCACCCGGGGCGGCGACTGCGGGTGCTCGGAAGGCCCCGACCACGGATGAACACGGAGGGGAGGCTGGCTGGACTATGGTGCCTTCCTCACCTTGGTGCCATTTATGTTATGTTGTGTCTTGGACTTTCTGTGTTTGTGCTTTTTTTAAATTTTAATTCAATTTCAATTTTATTTTTAATATGTTTTATTATTTATTGATTATTTATTTTTATTATTTCTTTGTGATTTTTTTATGATACTGCCTGTAAGGGAAATTCATTTCGTTGTCTCAAATTGAGACAATGACAATAAATTTGAATACAATACAATACAATACTCCTTCCCTACAAAATGCAATAATCTATGTTAAAAATAAACTTCAAGCAGCCCAGAAATGGTGACCTGTTAACATAGCAGCAGAACACTGCATTTTCCAAACAGTTTGTTCATTTAGAGGCCAAGCAAATGGTTTAATTGTGGTAAGACGCCACGTTGCCAACTGTAGGACAAGTAAGCTTTTAAAAGTTGAATTCTGTCATAGATTGGATATTAAACAGAATGTCTGGAAGCTATTGGAGCTTGGGTTGATATGGAGATCTTTGAATGATCACTAAGTTCAAGCATTATTTTGTTTTGTGTGCCCTTCATGATTTTATAAACCTCCACAAGGTCCCCACTCGGCCTCCTATTCTCCAGGGAAAACAATCTCAGGCTATTTAATCTCTCCTTATAACACCAAAGTCCTATGGAGCTGCATTGTGGTATGTAATGTACTACAAGCCAGATGATGGTGGGGATGATGGGGGGGGGGGGGGGGGGGGGGTGAGGAAAGGGGTGGGAGTGAGGGGGTGGTGTGGGCAGGATTGTGATAGAAATGGGTACACATCCAGGTGGGGCACAGAGAAGCAAAGGGAAAAATGGGGGTAGACACCAAATGCTGGAGTAACTCAGCACGCAAGGCAGCATCTATGGGGAGAAGCAATTGGCGATGTTTCGGGTCGAGACCCGTCTTCAGACTGCAAAAATGGGGGATTGTGTTGGATTGTGCTGGAGTCTGCAAGGCCCATCATAGCCCGAAGTATCACTAGTCACCCCACAAAACAGGAGTAGAAGTAAGTCATCCATTTGCTTGGCCTCTAAATGAACAAACTGTTTGGAGGCTGCTGCTATAGGCTGCCAATGAAAATAAAATTATGGAATAAATAAATGTGCCGACAGTGTCCCATAAATCAAATATAAATGGAGATGGAATTGAGATGGAACTGAGAGACTATTCGATACTAGGATGATAGTGGTCTTCTTGAAGCATGTGGGAACCACAGAACAGAGTAGGGAGCGATTAAAGATGTTTGTGAATACTCCCACCTCCCCGTTGGATTGCTACCTTGTCGTGGTCGGGGAGCTTGTGTGTCTCAGTGACCCCTAGAGCTATGCCAGCGGGAGATTCGTCTCCTGTTAGGGTCGCCCATGCTGAGCAGGTCGAAGGGTAGAGGCGAGATGAAGAGCAATCCACTGGTCCTCCAGGTTGGAGGTTGAGCACAGGGCTAACAACCCTGTCTCGTAAAACAAATATGTTACAGAAACAGCAACAGAAGGAATCAACACTACTGCGTGGAGGACCTTCGTTGCTGCCCTACAGGCCAGGAGGCATAATAGGCAGTAAGGTAAGGTGAGTACTCCCACTCGTTGGTCCACGCAGTTTCTAATAAAGCAGTCATTAACTCCGTCTGGGCCGGTTGTTCGCTGTGGGTTCACTCTCAGGAAGGCCTGTCTAACTTCTGCAACAGTGACCATGGAAAGAGACACCCGAGTCTGATGTGATGGATGGCATCGCCCCATTGGCCTTCTGCCCAAAATGAGCATAGAAAGCATCAAGTAGGGCCGCAATATCAGAGAGGTTGCCTGACTTCGATTTGCAGCCAGTTATAGTATTCAGACCTTGCCATATTCTGTGTGTATTCGAATGATTATACTGAGACTCAAGTTTGTCCCAGTATTGGCTCTTGGCATCCTTGATAGCCTTGCGAAGATCATAGAGAGCTTTCTTATACCGCTCGGGATCATTTGACTTGTCCTTTACCTGTGAATGTGCATCAGGTTCATCCATGGTTTCCGGTTGGGAAACACTCGGATTGTCTTCGTTGAATGAGTAGGCCACTGTTCATCAGCAAACTCTACGAGTTTGCTGATGAACAGTGGCCTACTCATTCAGGTTAGCTGCGGAATCTCTGAAAATGGACCAGTCCAATGACTCAATGTAGTCACATAGGATATCATCAGTGTCCGCCAACCAGCGCTGAACAACTTTTTGTACCGGATCCTCCTTTATCAGTTTTTCTTTGGGGTCAGGGAGTAGAAGCAGTTAAGTGATCAAATTTCCCGAAATGTGGCCGAGGGACAGAGCGGTAAGCGTTTTTTATTGATTTGTAGGTTAAGGGTGCCTCTGCAGATGCCCAAGAGAAATGCTGGTAGTACGCCCCTGAGGTTGGTTTGATTGAAGTCTCCGGCTACAACGAACAGGGCTTTGGGGTGTTTTGTCTCAAGGCTATTGATAGCAGGCGACATTTCGAGTCGAGACCCTACTTCAGACTGATTGTCATCACGGGGAGAAAGCTGGAAAAGAGTTGAGTGGGATAAAGCCTGGCGAGTGATAGGTGGATAGAGTTGAGGGAGGTCTTTGATTGGCAGTTGGGTGGACAAGGGCCAGAAATGAAAAGGACTCAAAAGACTGTAAGATAATGAGATTCGGGGGTGTAAATAGCAAAGCCAGTGAAGAGATATAGGTGGAATGGGACAGGCGGAAGGGGAAATAGTGGGGTTGGATAGTGAGACAAATAGGTGTGCATCCAGGCAGGGTGTTGGGAGGGAAGAGATATGTTGATTAGCTTCCTAAAACTGGAGTTGTTCATACCTTTGGGTTTGTAAGCAAAATATGAAGTTCTCTTCCTCCAGTTTGCGTGCGACCTCACTCTGGTAATGGAGGAGGCCCAGAACAGAAAGTTCAATATGGGATTGGGAAGGGGAGTTTAAATGGTTCGCAACTGGGAGATCTGGTCACCGAGTCTGCACTTGCTTGTGCCTGCATTTACAAGGTGCATGTATGCCATCTAGTGCCTGACTTGGTGAAGGGTTTTTATAATTGTGGTCAAGTTTACTGTTAACACAAAACTTCCTATCAGAAGACACATTCCTGCTGTCATCAACAGCAGGAAAACAAAGACATTAGCATTTCTGTATCCATGGAGACTGCTTGGGATGCCCGAAAAGCCAGTGGGCTAAATGAAAGGGATGTAATGGAAGAATAGAGTGATATTAAGAGCTGAATGTAGACAAAAATGCTGGAGAAATTCAGCAGCTGAGGCAGCATCTCTGGAGCGAAGGAAATAGGCGACCTTTCGGGTCGAGACCCTTCTGTCTGAAGAGTATCTCCAGCTTTTTTGTCTACCTTAGATTTTCCAGCATCTGCAGTTCTTTCTTAAACATTAAGAACGGAATGTAGTATTTTTGCCATAAGTTTCGTGAGAAGAATTTGAGAGCAGACAGGAAAGTTACCTGATGGCAGATAGAACTGTAAAATCATAGCACTGTCACAGCACAACACGAGATCACTGTAATATGTGTCAGTTCTTTGTAGTGCTGTCCAGTTACCACATTCCCATGCTGTTCCCCAGTGGGCCAGCATTTGGAGGGTTAACTGACCACTGTAAATTGTTCTTACTATGTAGGAGAGTGGTAGAATCTTGGGATAGTGGTTGAGAATGTGGGATAATAAAAATGGGATTCATGTAAGATTAGTATAAATAAGTGTTTAACAGTTGGTGTGGACTTCTTGGATCAAATAATCTATTGCGGTGGGTATGTGTCTATGCCATTCATTTGGCCTGACTGAAACTGCTTCTACATCATCCACACAGGCAGAAAGATCTGGACATTAATCCCAGATCTTCACATTCACCCCACCTCCCAATACCATGTACGTGTATCTTTTAGACACAAAATGCTGGAGTAACTCAGCGGGACAGGCAGCAACTCTGGAGAGAAGGAATGGGTGACATTTCGGGTCGAGACCCTTCTTCAGACTGAGTTGCTCCACCATTTTGTGTCTATCTTCGATTTAAACCAGCATCTGCAGTTCTTTCCATGTATCTATTGCTCTTTCACTTAGGCTTTGATTTCTTCCCTCTAGTGCAAATCTCCCCAAATTTGGGTGAAATTGCCCCAGTTGTGGCCTAACCTGATTTAGTGGGTAGCATAAGATACAATGTACGCAGAGTACAAGGAGCATAACAGTAATATAAAAATTTACAATTGAAAGCCATTCGGCCCATCATCCCAATGTCAGCCAATGTTATAGAGTCATAGGTTCATAGAGCTAGACAGCATGGAGACAGGCCCTTTGGCTCACCTTGTCAATGGCGAGCAAGTTGGCATTCTGCGCAAGACCCATTTGTTTGTATTTTGCCCATATCCTAAAATCATCCTATCCATGTATCTGTCCAAATGTCTTCTGAAAGTAATAACTGTATCTGCTTCACCATCAACTTGCAGATGCATCATGATGTCCCAATGTTTGTACTCTACCCTTCTCAATATAGACAGGTGTGCCAACCACCTTCTGCACCACCGTCTACCTGACGCTCTACCATCGGGTAACATGCACCTATACTCCAAGATCTTGCTGTCTAACAAGATTTGTCAGGGCTCTACCATTTACCGTGCAAGTTCTGCCCTGGTCTGGCCACTGTGTACTAGCCTTACACTCGTCAAAGTTCCATTTGCCATTCCTTGGTCTACCTTACCCAACTGTGGTAAGCTTAGATATCCTTCCGAACTATCTAATATGCCACCAATTTTGGTGTCATCTGCAAATTTACTAACAATGTCATCCAAATAATTAATTTAGATAATAGTACCATCACCCAAGGAGGGAAATGGGTTTGCCAACAGTCATAAAACCAAAACAAGACACATGAAACATAAAATTAAAGTGATGAGTGGAAAATCCAGGATTAGGGATGTGCAAAGATTGAGGAGGGGGGGGAGTCGGTCCAACCCATGACGGAAGGGGGAGTTCTAGAGTTTGATAGCCACAGGGAAAAGGGATCTCCTGTGGCATTCTGTGCTGCATCTTGGTGGAAACATTCTGTTGCTGAAGGTGCTCCTCAGGTTGCCCAGCGTGTTATGGAAGGGGTGAGATGTATTGTCCAAGATGCTCTGCAGTTTTAGGAGCATCCTCCCCCAATGAATCCAACACCACTCCTAGGATGGAGCCAGTCTTTCTGATGATTTTGTTGATTCTGTTGGTGTCCGCGGCCTTCACTGTGCTACCCCAGCACACAACAGCGTAGAAGGTGGCACTGGCCACCACTGATTGGTAGAACATCTGCAGCATCTTACTGCAGTTGTTGAAAGAGTGGAGCCTCGTCAGAAAGTACAGACGACTCTGTCCCTTCTTATACAGTGCCTCAGTGTTCCTGGACCAGTCCAGTTTACTGTCCAGGTAAACTCTAAGGTACGTACTCCTTTGCACATCCACACCCTTGATGGAGACAGGGGACATGGGTATTCCTCTCCTCCTAAAGTCCACCACTAAATCCTTAGTCTTGTCAGAGTTGAGCTACAGGCAATTCAGCCCACACCACTCAACAAAGTTGTCGACTACACCTTCATATTCAGCTTCCCTCCCCGCACTGATGCAGCCCACAATTGCAGTCATCCGAAAACTTTAGCAGGTGGCAGGAGTCCGAGTTATAACTGGAGTCTGAGATGTAGAAGGTGAACAGGAAGGGAGAGAGGATCGTCCCGTATCGGGCCCCTGTTGCTCACCACCATGTCCAAGACACAGTTCTGTAGCTTGACATATTGTGGTCGTCCAGATAGGTAGTTGGTGATCCAGGACAGCAATGTAGCATCCACCCGCATCTAGCAGTGCAGGCCGGATGGTAAAACATGACTCTCAGAGTGCTTCCCGGCTTATCCAGGTGAACATAGAAAATGATGGAGCAGGTGGATGATGGCGTCCTCCACCCCCACCTTTATTTGGTAAGCGGACTGCAGGGGGTCCAGGTAGGGTTTAACCAGGGGTCGCAGGTGAATGAGCACCAGCCTCTCCAGTGTCTTCATGATGTGTGAGGTCAGAGCCACCGATCTGCAGTTATCGGAGGAGCTGGGATGTGTTCTCTTTAGTACAAGAACCAGGCAGGATGTCTTCCGCATCACAGAAACTCTCTCCAGGCTCAGGTTGAAGAAATGCTGGAGTACACCGCACAACTGTCAGGCACACACCTTGAGTACCCTGGGGCTAACACTGTGGCATTGGCTGGGCGGAGACTGTTCAGCTCTTTCCCACCCCACCTGCTCAGCCTTGATGATCAGGCGCATCAAAGAAAGGGCAGAGAAAATGGACCAGGGGGATTGAGGGGGAGAGACTGTCGGGGAGCAGAGGCCCCACCATCAAATCTGTTAAAAAACAGTTCAGCTCGTTGGCCCAGTCCTGATTGCTTTCCCTCCCCAGGCCATTGGTAAGCGAGTAGCCTGTAATGCTACCTCATATCGCTCCACACATCCCTCATGTTGTTCTGCTGAAGTGTCAGCTCCATCGTCCTTGCTGTGTCTTAGTCTCACCCTCAGATCTTTCTGTACCCGTTTCACCTCCTCCCTGTCACCATTCCTCAGGGCCCACTTCTTCTGGTTGAGGAGGACCTTTATTTCACTGGTGACCCAGGCTTTAGTCTCCTCAGAGACAGCGTTATCCGCACAGAAATTTATGTAACTAGTAACGCAGTCCGTGAGTCCATCAATGTTTTCTCCATTGGGTCTACAGAGTGCGTCACAGTCTGGTGGATCCCATTTCTCAGGATCCTCTCCAACACCTGGGCAGCACGGTGGCGTAGCAGTAGAGCTACTGCCTCACAGCCCCAGAGACCCGGGTTCGATCCTAACTATGGGTACTTGTCTGTAAAGAGTTTGTACATCCTATCTGACCTGCGTGGGTTTCCTCCCACACTCCAAAGACATACAGGTTTGTAGGTTAATTGGCTTGGTATAAATGCAAATTGTCCCTAGTGTGTGTAGGGTAGTGTTAATGTGCGAGAAACACTGGTCGGTGCAGACCCGGTGGGCCGAAGGGCCTGTTTCCGCGCTGTATCTCTAAACTAAACTAAAACCTTTCCCATTACTGACGTCAGGCTCACCAGCATGTAGTTCCCTTGCTTGCCCTTGCTTCCCTTTTTAAACAATGGTACAATAGTCACCCTTTGGTTTTCTAGAACTTCACCTATGACCAAATATTATGTAAATATCTTTGCAAGAACCTTCATTTTTTTCATCCTTAGTTTCTATATGTTCCAAAGATGCATTTGAACAGCCCCTGGAGATTTATGAACCTTAATGTGCTTTAAAAATCCAAGTGCCTGTTCTTTGGTGATTTGTATAGGATCCGTATGGTACAGCAGTGGCACCGTAGCGGACAGGAAGGCGCTACAACGGGTGGTGAAAACCACGCAGTACATCATCGGTCCCCCGCTCCCTGCCATGGATGCCCTCCACCGAAAACGGTGTCTGAGACGGGCCGGGAAGATCATTAAAGACCCCTCCCACCCCCATCATCAGGGAGGCAGTACAGGAGCCTCAGGTCTCGTACCAGTAGGATGAGGAACAGCTCCTACAATAATACCATCACATTGCTGAACTCGGAGTCCCGCCGATAGACTTCTTCAGTCTCTCCGTCCACATTGTTTGATTATTGTTTGATTATTCTGTATTTTTATTTCTATATTGCACTATACTACGGACTGACGCTAAACTGCATTTTGTTGTACCCATACTCGTATTTGTGCAATGACATTAAAGTTGAATTGAATTGAATTGAATTGAATCCAAGATATCACAACTCCTATGCCTTCATTCCTTAGCTTTCACGATCTTCAAGTAGTTTCAAATGATAATCCCATGAAATATTGTGCAGTCGTTAGAAACAAAAAGGCAGAGTTACTCAGTGGGCCAGACAGCATCTCTGGAGAAAAGGAATGGGTGGCGTTTTGAGTCAAGACCCTTTTTCAGACTGATTTATGAAAGTTTCACAATTAGATATATAATATATTGTAGTCATCAGCAGTTCTCCTCAATATAATCAGATGAAAAATATTAATCTCCCCCATTTCTTGTGGCTCTAGACACAAATGGCCATGCTGATCTTTAAGGGGACATATTATTTTCCTAGCCAACCTTTTATTCATAATATACCTTTCAGATTTTCCTTTACCTTGCCTGCCAGATTTATTTTACGTCCCTTTTTCGTCCTCCTTTTATACATAAAAATTAATAAATGTAACAAATTTCATCCTGTCCAAGCCTTTTACACTATGGGAAATATGGCAGCTGGAATCTAAAATGGAAGAATGTAAGGTCATCTCACTGTGTCCAAAACAGAAAGGCAGAGCAATTTTAAAAATAATTAGAGATTGAGAAATCTTGATATTCAAAAGGACCGAGGTGTCCTTGTACACGTCGCAAACAGCTAACATGAAAAAAAAAGCTATCATTTAGATGGCAAACGGTGTGTTTGCCTTTATTATAGTTAGACCACACCTGGAGTATTGAATTTAATTTTGATCCCACTTAAAAAATTATATAGTTTTATGGAGTGCAGTGAACATTTGTTAGACTATTTTGGAGCAAAGATTAAATAGACTAGAACTGTTTACTCTTGAATTAAAAAAGATGAGGTATTCTCATTAAAACAAATAGAATTTCTTTAGGGTTTAACTGGATGGGTGCAGAAAATAACGTGAGGCTGAGGAGTCTCAGTCTCAGTATAAGAGATGCGTCACTTAAGACTGAGATGAAACAGAACGTTTTCATATCAAGGGTAGTGAATTTTGAAGTTCTCTATGTCGGAAGGCTCACGTGAAGACTCAGTCATTGAGTTCATTCAAATAAGTGATCTATGAATTATATCTAGATATTAAGAAAATCAAGGGATATGGGGACCATGCAGGAAAATGCCGCCGAGAGAGATAAAACAGCCATGATCTGAATGACCTACTCTTATTTCCAATTCTAATCGAAAAATGTTATTATACTATAATGTATGTGCTATGGTTAACTATCCCTGCAGGTTTATACAATCACAATGCAAATCTCAGAAGCAAAAAATGAAGGAAATTTGGTGGCAGCCCATATGCAGCATCTGTTTTAAAATAATGTAAAGTTGTTGATGTTTTGAATCTGAAATTTTAATCAGAACTAAAAATAAACAAGCACAAATATTTCAAGGGCACTTTCGGGAATGGAAGCCAGGGTAGAGGGAGAGAGTCCATGGATACATATTACAGGAAATGAGCGCAGATTCTTCAAGCAAGACTGTTAGATGATATGCAAAACCTGTGAGGTAATTGGTGATATAGATTAACAGATCAAGGTGCAAATACTAGCGAGCTAGAAGACAAAAGAGACAAAAGACAAAATGTAAGGTGATATGGGAAGAATAAATAGACAAAGAAAAGAAGGGTCAGGGACTCCGATTACTTCAGCCACAGAGTTCAAATTTCCAGATTAGTGCCTGCTGTTTTTGGTATTGTTCGTGTTGTCTGCAGTTGCTGGTTCTGAATTAAGGCTTCAACTGTTCTAATGCCTTTGTCTGTCAGCAACTATTAATAGCTATTTAGCTGGGAACTTGTGTGACAATTTGTGTGAATGTCTATATTTGTTGTCACAATTGTACTGGCATAAATCACAGTTGTGATTCATAGCTTCTAAATAATTGCAGCAGGTGGTGCTGTGTTCCATGTAGTTTCCAATGATGATCCCATGAAATATTGTACAGTCGTTAGAAACAAAAAGGCGGAGTAACTCAGCGGGTCAGACAGCATCTCTGGAGAAAAGGAATGAGTGGCGTTTTGAGTCGAGACCCTTTTTCAGACTGATTTATGAGAGTTTCACAATTAGGTATATAATATATTATAGTCATCAGCAGTTAAAGGGATTTGAAAAATGGCAGAACTAAATGATATATTGGAAATCAGGAAATGGCACGCTTACTAACTGTTACTTTACATCAATTTTCACAGTAGTAGGTAAAGGATAAAATAACAGAGCTCATCGAAAATTAAAAAATAAACCAATAGGAGGAAATAATTATATTTAACATAGAAATTAATGGTCTTGGTCACAGAGAAGCAAATGAAGGTAAAGTTAATTAAATTGATTCCAACTAGAGTATAAAAAGAATGTGTACGGAAATTATTTATCATGATCATCCATGAGTTGAGCATATAATTGTCAAGTGCTCCAGCAATGGAACAATGAAATTCTTACTTGCACCTTTATAGACCCGTTAACACAATAACACAAAAAAATAACCAGTGATACCAATTCTTAAAAGTGCAAAACTGAAGTGCATTGATAGGGCAACCAAACCAAGGTGCATAGTAGGTCAAAGTTGCTGCGGGAGAGTTGTGGTAAGTGTTGTGCTGTGATCTGATGGTTGCTGGGTCAGAGCGGTTCTTGAACTTAGAAGTCACTGTTTTCTGTCTCCTGTGCTTTCTTCCTGTGGCAGTAGCAGATAAGAGTGGCACCTTGGTGGTGTGGGTCTATGATGATATCAGCTGCCTTTTTGAGGCAGCGCTTCCCCTTCGATGATGGGGAGGTCAATTCCTGTGATGGACCAGGTAATGTTTACCACATTTTGCAGCCTCCTTCGATACTGGGCATTTCAGTTACCAAGCAAGCTGTGAAGCAATCAGTCATTATGCTCTCTACTGTACACCTGTAGAAGTTAATAGAGTATTCGTCAACATTCCAAATCTCCTCAATCTTCCGCGGAAATAGTGACATTGATGAGCCTTTCTTTGTGATTACATCAATGTTCTGGTCCAGAACAGATCTCCAGATATGCACGCCCAAGGATTTGAAGATGTTGACACTTAGGGCAGCACAATGGTGCAGTGGTCACGTTGCTGCCTTACAGCGCTAGCGACCATGGTTTGATCCTGTCTGTAGGGAGTTTATACATTCTCCCTATGACCACATGGGTTTCTTCCCACATTCCAAAGCTGTGCAGGTTTCTAGGTTAATTGGATTCTGTAAATTGTTCCTAATGTGTAGGATAAAACTAATGTACGGGTGATTGTTGGTCGGCATGGACACGGTAGGCCGAATGGGCCTGTTTCTACACTGTATCCCTAAACTAAATTAAATTAAACTATCCACCAGCTGTCGATGAAGATCAATTCAATCATCCCTGGCTTTCTCTTCCCATCAATTTTGAAGATTGGAAGGCTGACAATATCAATTCACATAAGAGATGTGAGAAAGTTCAAGGAATGCTTATTTGGCAATTACCAAGCAATTGATCAAATGGAATTAGAGAGAGAACTGATGTGAGGAGAATGGCTGAATCATGGCTCATAACGTTACTTATTTGAGAACTAACGTGATCAATATGAATCACCTGTGCATTTTATTTCTTTGGGCATTCAGGAAGGATTAAACAAGGTTTCTTATTCTTCTTAGGCAGTCCTCAGGATTGAAGATGACTTGCTTCGTCTCCAGTTTTCTGGAATCTGACATGGATAATAAGGCCAACATGGAATTGCAGGCTCCTCCTGGATGGGGCAGGAGATGCTTGACAGGGCTATAGATGGGTAGCTCATGAGATGATGAGCACCTTCTGCCATTTATGCAAGGTCTCCGTGTGTACCTGATACTTGGGCCCTAGGTACAAAATGGCATCCTAAATGCCCTTCCTCCATTTTGAGCAATCTTGGGTCAGATTCACAGGAGTTAGTGAAGGTGTTGCATTTTCTCACCAAAGCTTTGTGCACATCTAAGAATCGTTTCCTCGGACAACCTGATAATTTCTTCACATGTAAAAGCTCGGAATAGAGCGTCTGTGCTGAGGAGGAATCATTGTTTCACGTAGGAGACCATGGACAACAATGAGACTACATGGATATGGAAGCAGCTTAGATGGGGAATTGATTAAGAAGTGGAAACAGAGACTGTATTTACATAAAAAAGATAGAGACAAAATGCTGGAGTAACTCAGCGATACAGGTAGCATCTCTGGATAGAAGGAATGTTTCGGGTCGAGACCCTTCTTCAGACTGAGAGTCAGGGGAGAGTGAGACTCAAACATAAGGAAAGGTAAGGTGTGAAAACGAGATGTTAAAAGGGATACAGTTTAAGGAAAATGTAGAATAGATCATTGTCAGCTAGAAGAAGATGACAACAAAGCAAACAGAGATATAATGTAATCAAGGGAATAGTAGGACTGTTCGGCAAAATAGGTGGGTAACTTTTGAGAAATTAAGCCAAAACCTTTCAATGTTTTGCAAAAAAACTTTCATGAAAGGCCTTATAACTATATTTGCTTTGATACCTTAAACTGGATGATGCAATAAATAATATAGATGGCACCAAGTATTTGTAAGCTAGTAATTTTTGGTGAGCCAATAAAACAACATGAGATAAATTAATTATGGGTAAGTGTGATGTGTGTTGTGAAGTAATCTATTTTGAAGATAACAAAGATAAACTGAAGTGTTTGCTAAATGATGGGATGCTACTATTTTAGATTTCAGTGTCTAAATAGATAAATCTCTAAAACCCTGGGGATGAGAACAAAAAAGAATTAAAAAAGCTGTAGTTTTATCCTACAAATATCATGGTTTGGTGATTATGGTCATGACATTGCATCTCAGGAAGGGAAAACTAATTTTAAGGGATTCCGTGCAGATTTAACATAAATGGAGCAAAAAATATGAAATTGAGGGCATGCTGCTTCATCCTCTGTTCCCTTGAGAAGATGAGGTGGTGAATTAATTAAGGTATTTAGGATAATTAAATGAATTGAAAGAGTAGCTGAAGAGAAACTATTTCCTCTTGCTGAAAACAGGCAAAACCTTACAGTTCAATAATGATGTCGAAATTATTTATTTACACAATGGGTGGTGAAAACTAGAGCGCTCGCTGCAGGAACTGTACATGTAAACAAGGTACAAATTTCAAAACTGGGTTTTATTAGCCAGGGACATAAGACAAAGGATCAAAGGAAAGTGAATGAAGCGAAGGCATAGATCAGCTATGATCTAACAATACTGATATAGACTACTTCTTATCCCATCTTCACAATATTGTTCTAGTCTCAATATGATTGCATAGGCCCGTAAAGAACTCAACTCCACCTTGAGAATCCTTCAGTTCATCACAGTGTGAAACTCCATGCTATTGTCATTTTCATTACGAAATCTATTGATTACATCCCGCTAAATGCTGGACACGAAATCTAGATGTGCTATGTTGTAAGTCCTCTGTGTCCATTATGCTCCATTGCCTCCTGGCCCCATGCTCTTTGCTTTTGCAGACTTGGAAGAAATCACTGATAGTATAATCAGCTGGTAATTACCCACCAATAAATTGTTCACTGATGTTCAGTTTGAGATTTCCTAAAACAAGATTCCAGACTTCTTTGCAGCATTGATCTAAACATGTAAAATGATAGTCAAATTCCAGATAGTCAAATTGCACTGACGAGCTTTGACGACAAAGTAACATTTGACCATTTATGGGATCAAGAAACCCAGGTAAAACTGAAATCAGTGTGAATCAAAATGAAAATGAACGAGGCACAACACAAGATAGTTGTGGTTATTGAAGCCAATTATCTGACTCACAACTTCTGTGCAGGAGTTCCTCAGGACGGACCATCTTCAACTTCTTCATTAATAACTTCCTCTTCAGCATAATATTCAAAGTGAGGATGCTCACTTGTGATTGCACAGCATTCAATTCCATTTGCAATTCCTCAGATCAGGAAGTAGACTTTGCTGTAGGCAACAAAACCTGAACACATTGAAGAAGCAAAGAACTGCAGATGCTGGTTTATCTGAAAGATAGACACAAAGTGCTGGGGTAACTCAGCTGGTTAGGCTACATCTCTGGAGAAAAAGCATGGTGACATTTCAGGTTGGGACCTTTCTTCAGGTCTGAAGGGCCCCGACTCAAAACGTCACCCATCCTTTATCCTCCAGAGATGCTGTCTGACCCGCTGAGCTGAAGAAGGGTCACGACCCGAAAAGTCACCCATCCTTTTTCTCCACAGATGCTGCCTGACCGGATGTATTCCTCCAGCACTTGTGTCTATCTTTGAACACAGCCGAGCTTGGGCTGATTAAAGGCAAGTAATGTTTGTGTCGCACAAATATCAGGCAACATCCAACAAGTTCTCTCCCTATGCCATTCAACTAGATGACATCACCGTGTCCCCACCATTAATATCTGGGGTCACCATTGACAAGAAATCTAATGGAACTAGCCAATGCCTTAACACCGTCACAACATGAGGCCAGAGGCTGGTGAATCTGATGAATCACCTCTGACACGCTGAAGGAATACACTCCACTTGCCTGGATGAATCCAACTCCAGCAACAATCAAAAAGCTGAATGCCAACCATTACAGATACGCTCACTTGATTGACACCCCATTAGCTATCCTACATACTTGGTACATTGAGTGCACTCAGCACACTCATCATGCAAAGTGTTCCATCCACAAAAGGTACTGTAATAACTACCCACTTTCTTTGATCCCTCTTCAAAAATCTGTAACCTATTCCCAGGAGAATGATAAGGGCAACAGGTGAAGGGGTACAACATCACCTACAAGTTCACCTTGAAGTCACATATCAATCTTGATATCTAATGAACATTGTGAGGCTTAAATTCTGTAACTCTCGACCCACAGGACAGTGGGTGTAACTTCACCAGCAGGATTAAGGAACTCAAGAAATTGTCTTTCGGCCACCCTCACAAGGATAGTCAGGTATGGGCATTAAGCGTGAACTTGGTCAGCTACATCCATGTGCTCAACAAAAACTGGGGAATGCTAAAACTGTATGCTGTGGTATTTGACAAGCAGGGAGTGCCGCAGTATTAATACAGTACATTGTTTGAACTCTGGGGCGTAATGATCACTATCTCTGAATCGTTAAGCAGGCTGCCTGCTCCAGCCTGGGAGTCACTAAATGAATCCAACTCACATTCCAGGCAAAATTCTTGGTATCCAGTTACACCACTCACTACCTCACGTGGTCTACAAACCTACACAATGAAGCACATCACATTGCTCAACTTTACATTATAGGTTCCCTTAATATACACATCAGGAGGCTTCTGTGATATATTGCATTGAGCAATATATGTATAAATGAGTGCAAAGTTGTGCAATAAATGTTAAAAATTTACCCTCAGAAAAATAGGAGATTCAAGTGCACAGCTCCTGAAAACAAGTGCAGAAATTGTGACTCAGGATTTATCTGCACCTTTTTCTTTGCAATATCAGGTTTGTGCTGCTTGCCTACATACATGATTGTTGTTTCTACACAGCAGTAACCATGCTGCCCCCGTGGCTAACTTGTCTCAGAAGGTAGGCACAAAATGCTGGAGTAACTCAGCGGGACAGGCAGCATCTCTGGAGAGAAGAAATGGGTGACGTTTCCGGTTAAGCAATCTGGTAGCCTTTCTGACCTAAGAAACATTCAAGAATTTCATGGTGCTGGAGAGAGCAAACTCTATGATTATCTATTGTTTCATCGGAACTAAAGCAGCTGTGGGACAAAATAGCAGAAATGCCCTGAATTGTATAGGCAGTGGGGAGAGTGATCCAGAGACACAGGTGCCGTGGTGCAATAGGTTCTATGTGTCTATATATATATGATCAAGATTAGTGAATACATTTTCAAATGCCACAACCCTCCAGCACAGATACTGTTCAATAATCATATCGCCACCTCTCATTTAACTACAATCTCCATCAATTAGGACCTGTACTCTCAGGCAAGAGAATTGATTCATATGATGCCTCACCAACAGTCTGTCTGTCCCGTCCTTCTTTTGTTGTTTGTTTGTATATGCTACATGTATGGTTTTAGTGTTCTTTTGCTTGTTTTATGTGGAGGGGGTGAGTTGGGGGAAATTTTTCTAGTCTCTTACCTAGACAGAGATGCGATTTTTTTCCGTATTGTATCTCCATTCGCTCTGCGGCCTAACATCGAGGAGTTGGCGGCATTTGCTGGCGTCCGATTTCGAGAGCTCCACCGCGGTCGCCTGCGGACTTTAACATCACGGAGCCCGCGATCCTTTTGCCAGGGATTGACCTCTGAGATCGACCGCGGGACTTTAACATCATGGTGTTCATAGTCTCTGGTCAGAGACTGACTTTAGGAACTCCAAGCCAAAGATCCTATGGCGGAGCAAGATAGTCCACTCAATGAAAAACGTAGTAGGGTCATGGGCAATCTTCAGCACCATTTCCGTAACCGGCTTCCGTCTCCGCACCAAAGATCCTATAGCCGTCTCTGTCTCCGCACCAAAGACCGCTATAGGATCTTTGGTCTCAGATACAGTCAAGTCCTCATGGCAACATCCTTGTAAAAATCTTCTCCTCAAGAGCATTTTCTTTCTGCCTCTCTGCCTCACAATAAAAAGCAAAAAGATGGCAATGTTCCTTCTACAGCGTGTGGGAAGTCTGGCCCGGATCAGCACGGCTGGGTGCCAGGGTAAAGTTGCGGGGAGGTTTACAATGTATTTTTATGTAATGTTGTCCCTTGTCTGTGCCTTGAGTCCAAAATAAAGTTTATCATCTATCTATCTATCTATCTATCTATCTATCTATCTATCTATATATATCTATCTATCTAATCTCTGTTCTTGACCGCTTTTGGCCGTCTGAAGTGCTGCGATTTCCCATGAGAGAACGCCGCCACCTACGGCCGTCCATTTTTCAGGCCACCCTTGCTCAGAGCCCCCCTGGCCACACACCCCGGCCAGAGTGACTGACCCCCAGAGTGACTTCCCTCCACACCCTCCACTAGCTCTCCCAGTCCCTTTGACCCACCCCATACTAGCGCTCCCCCTCACCTCTGGCCCCTCTCAATTGGTGGAGAGGTGGAATATTGCACCACCCTCTCTCCCCAACGGGTCCCCCTAAATCTCTGTTCTCCGCTCTTCTGTGCCCCGCCCCTACGGCCGTCATCTCTCCCCTCCAGAGCCCCTCCCCCGAGGATTTTTCCCTCCCTGAAATATGACAGATAAACCCCCTTCCCTCTTCCCTCCACCCTCCCTGCTCCCACAGTCCCAAGTGGTCCCCAATCAGAGCTCTGAATTACACTGAACCCCCCATCTGGTTTTTGAGCACCCACTCTCTCTCTCTCCCCTCACTCTCACCTCTCTCTCTCCTCCTCTCCCTCCTCCCCCAACCTTTCCCCACCCTCCCTCTTCTCCTCCTCCCACCCCCCTATCCCTCTTGCCCCTCTCTCTCGCCCTCTCTCCCCCTTTTTCTCTCTCTGCCCTCACTCTCTACCCCCCTCCCTCCCCCCCCCCCCCCTCCCCCTCTCTAGATCTGTGACTGCAAGTTGGGGGCTATGCACCAGTAGATAGGGTGGTTAAAGGGTAAAAGGAGCAAATTAATAATATAAATATCAAGGGGGGTAATTAGCGTGAGTGCGGGGGGGTGGGGGGTAGTTAGTGTGTGTGACGCTGCATGCCGCCTCCCCCCCACAACCGCACGTTCGGGGAACAGACCCAACGGGTCTGCACTTGGTCTGGTATATTACTAAAAGTCTGATCTTGACCACTTCCTGTTGTTCTGTATATTGATTTTAGAAAAAACGCTGCCACTTGTGGCTGTGATTTTTGGCCATCTTACTCAGAGTCCCCCTCTGCTGCGCAGGGCAAGAGGATTTATCCCATTGATGAAAAATAAGAGAGTTATTAATGTTTAAAAAATGTTGAGATTCTCTCTCCTGAAGGCTACGCTCCTTCCGGAGGGACTATAAAACCCGGAAGTGTTGAGTGCCTCAATCAGTCTCTGCAAGATGGGGGAGCGAGAGGGTCACGTCTCTCAGTCTGAGCTGTGAATAACACTGAAAACATGTCTACTAAACTGTGAGTGTGGTTTTACTGACCTTGAGTGCCCTTAATGTGGTTTGAAAATGAAAATGTGGTTGGTTTGAAATAAAGCACAGCAAATGGGTGGTGGTTGGTTTGAAATAAAACACAGCAAATGGTTGGTGGTGGTTGGTTTGAAATAAAGCAAATGGTTGGTGGTGGTGGTTTGAAATAAAGCCAGCAAATAGTTGGTGGTGGTTGGTTTGAAATAAAGCACAGCAAATGGTTGGTGGTGGTTGGTTTGAAATGGCAAATGATTAAAAGTCTAAACTTGACAATTTCATGATTGCACTGCATATTGATTTTAGATAAAACGCTACCACTTACGGCTGTGATTTTTGGCCATCTTACTGTCCCCCTCCGCTCATCAGGCGCAGAGGATTCTTCCCATCAATAAAAAAT
Organism: Leucoraja erinaceus; assembly: GCF_028641065.1. NCBI lineage: Eukaryota > Metazoa > Chordata > Chondrichthyes > Rajiformes > Rajidae > Leucoraja > Leucoraja erinaceus. The sequence continues at coordinate 46,660,789 of NC_073386.1, forward strand.
AAAATTGTTATTAGTGTTTAAAAAATGTTGAGAATCTCTCTCCTGTCAATCATGCCACGAAGGCCACTCCCCTTCTGGTGGGAGGGATTTTAAAACCCGGAGGTGTGGGTGTGGCTCAGTCTCTGCAAGATGGGGGAGGGAGAGGTCATGACTCTGTCAGCTGCAAATCAACTGAACACACTGAATGTCTACTGAACTGTGAGTATGTTGTGTTTTGTGGTTTTGTGTGGTTTTATGGTGGTTTCACTCTGCTTGAAATGGTATGAAACTGTATTTGAATGTGGTGGCCTTGCACCCTGCATGAAATGGTATGAAACTGCATTTGAATTTGGTGGCCTTCAACCCTGCTTGAAGTGGTATGACACTGCACTTGAATTTTGTTGTGGTAGGAAACTACACTTGAGTTTGGTGGTCTTGAACCCTGCTTGAAGTGGTAGGAAACTGCACTTGAATTTGGTGGCCTTGCACACTGCATGAAGTGGTATGAAACTGCACTTGAATTTGGTGGCCTTGCTTGCTTGAAGTGGTATGAAACTGCACTTGAATTTGGTGGCCCTGCACCTTGCTTGAAGTGGTATGAACTGCACTTGAATTTGGTGGCCTTGCACCCTGCTTGAAATGGAATTTCAAGGAATAGCCATGAGTCAACTGCCAGCCCACCAGCCATGAGTGAGCTGCCAGCACATCAGGCTTGAGTGACTGAGCTGCCACCCCAAGAATCCATTTGGCCCACAATGTCCATACTAGCCCTCTGGAAAACAGTCCCTTCAGCCCACAACACCCATATTAGCGCTCCAGAAAGCCACCCCCCGCCCTGCCACTGGCCACTAATATTGGCATTGGTGGATGTGGAATATTGCATTGGGGGACCAGCCCTCCCGTGTGAACATGGGACCCAACGGGTCCCACTTGGTCTAGTTATATATAAAAATCTGGAGAAATATATGTGTGTGTGTGTGTTATATGATTATATACATCTAGATCACATTCATATATGTGTGTATGTTTTGAGGTTTGAGGTTAAAAACAGCACCCAGACACGTGCACTACTGCAATCTCCCAGTAACCAGTCGCTCAGGCTGTCCGCAGCCGGAGTTAAAAAGGCCTTTGCCAGCATCAATCCACGCAAAGCTGCAGGACCGGACAACATTCCTGGATGTGTTTTAAGAGACTGCGCCGAGCAACTGAAAGATGGCTTCACAGACATTTTTAACATCTCACTCAGCCAGGCAGTAGTGCCCAACTGTCTTAAGAGTGCCACCATCATCCCTGTCCCAAAGAAACCAAACCCAGCCTGCCATAATGACTTTCGACCAGTGGCTCTAACACCCATAGTAATGAAGTGTTTTCAGCGACTGGTTATGCAGCATATCAAAAATAGTCTACCTGCCGACCTAGACCCACTGCAGTTCGCCTACAGAGCCAACCGATCCACAGAGGACGCAGTCTCAACAACACTGAATCTCGTACTGTCACACCTTGATCGGAAAAATACTTATGCCAGGATCCTCTTCATAGACTTCAGCTCTGCTTTTAACACAATCATTCCGCAGCAGCTGGTGGAGAAGTTGGAGCTATTGGGGGTTGATGCTGGCACATGTAACTGGGTCCTGAACTTTCTATCGCAACGGCAGCAGACAGTCAGGGTGGGCAGTAGGACATCAAAAACTATAGCCGTGAGCACTGGCTCGCCCCAAGGCTGTGTCCTAAGCCCTCTGCTGTTTAGTCTGTTTACACACGACTGTATTGCTAGACTCAACAACAACTTCATCAACAAGTTCGCTGATGACACAACATTGGTGGGTCTCATCAGTGACAATGATGAGTCGGGGTACAGGATGGAGGTGGAGCTGCTCACAGGATGGTGCAAATCCCACAACCTCATTCTCAACGTGGGAAAAACTAAGGAGATGGTGGTTGACTTCAGGAGGGCGGGAAAACAACACCATACACCTCTGCACATCGATGGAGCTGATGTGGAAAGGGTCACCAGCGTGAAGTTCCTAGGACTCCACCTGTCAGATGACCTGACATCCACGACCAACACCACAGCACTGGTCAAGAGAGCCCAGCAGCGACTACACCCTCTCCGAAGACTACGGAAAGCAGGTCTCCCCGCTACACACCTATGAACTTTTTATAGGGGGACAATCGAGAGCACATTAACCTACGGCATCACTTCCTGGTTCGGGAGCTGCAAGGCGTACGAACGGCACCAACTAGACAGGATTGTGAAGACCGCTAGCAGGATTATTGGTGCTCCACTCCCTTTCCTGCTGGACATATAAAGGAAGAGATGTATCAGCAGAGCCATCTCCATGATCAAAGACCCCAACCACCCATCGCATCACATATTCTCCATCCTGCCATCTGGGAAGAGGTACAGGAGCATTAGCTGCAAAACCAGCAGGATGCTCCTCAGCTTCTTCCCGCAGGCTATAAGACTGATAAATGGACTTTGCCCCCTGCCAAAGTATCGCGCACCAACCACCAACCTGGACACACTGCAGCAGAGCCACTGTCGTGCCGCTGCCGATCGGAACGCCTGTTGATGTTTAGTAGAGTGTTTAATTTGTTCATGATATATGTATTTTTATTTCTATTTATTTTTTACTGCACACTGAATGGACACTGGTTGAGCAACGTTTTTTTGTTTCCTCTGGGTATGTGAGTACTCAGGAAAATGACAATAAAGATATACTATACTATAACTATACTATACTATGTGTGTTCTTTCCTACACAATCTAATCAGTTGTATGGTCGCTGAATAAAATCATCCTTAAGTTATACATCATTTGTTAATCTTGCTCAAAACAAAATTTATTTTGTTAAATACTTCATTTAGATAACCCCACAATTACAGACCGATCTCATTCCACTCTCTGGCTATTGGGATGACCAGGTCCATTTCATTGTTGAAAAACAATTCCATAGGCACAAAAAAACATTAAAGAACATTCCAAGAGTAGAGAAACTGGAATCTTCATATTGATATAATTTTACCAAATAACGCAATTGTGAACAGTGTGGTTAAATGAATTACAGTGTGCAAGTTTAATACAAAAATCAACTCAAACACAACACAAGAGCCATTTAAAAAGATTTGTTTTAAACATTAAAAAAAATAATTAACAGAATTAAAATTTATTAACATATTAATCATTAACAAAAATTAACAGAATTATGAATTAACAGAATTATGAATCTGACCCTATATCACACGAACTGTTCCCCTGCAACTCTGATTACACTGCGAGAGGGATAACCAAAGTTGGGTCGGGTTACTGAAATGGCTGAATAAATGTCCCACGTTTTCCCTCCGTTGCATACTACACGTCTGCCCATTGGAGTTAGCAGGAGTGGACTATCTTGCTCCGCTATAGGATCTTTGCTCCAGGCCACGGAAGCTTCGACCACCCCGACGCGGGAGCTTTGATCGCCCTGACGCGGGAATTTCGACCGCCAGCTGCGGGAGCTTCGATCACCCTGCTGTGGTGGATTTTTATGTTACCTTGTACGTAGTTGTGTGTCTTGTTGCTTTTTTTTAATATGGCTGTATGATAATTCAAATTTCATGGTACCTTAATTGGTACATGTGACAATAAACTGACCTTGACCTTGACCTTGAAGTTAGCATTTTTTCCTTCCAGACCAGCATTGATTGCCTAGCCCTGACGGCTCCTGCACCAGGTGGTTTGATAGGATATATTGGAGGCTGGGAAACATTCAACTATGTGATAGATGTGGAGTCACAGATAGGGCACACATGATAGGGATGACATTTATTTCCACTAAAGGTTCCCTTTGAGTCGTTTGTACTTAAAACAACTCCCTTAAATATATTTCTAGTAACAAATCTCTGAGAAAAATTCCCTCCTCACCTCAGTCTTAAATAGATAACCTATAATTCTGAAATTATGGCTGCTTATTCTCAATAGTCCATGTAAGGGAAATATCCTTTCGGCATCTATCCTGTCAATACCCTCAATGAAACTTCTGCTTCAGTAAGATCCTTCTTCCTCATTCTAAAGATTATAGCTCCAAACTTCTCAAACTCTCGTCATCCCAGTGAGCCCTCTCTTCACTGCCTCTAATATTTCCTTTAATAGACGCACCATAAATGTATGCAGCATTTCTGGTGTGGCTTTACCAGTTCCTTCCCAAAATGTTAATTTGTAGGTTGAATCGGTTGTACGAATGGCAATTTATTTATTTAAAAAAATTTAAGATAGACTTATTCAAGTAATAAATATATGCGATACGGGTACCGTGCAAAAAATGTATCCGACATTCTCGGAGGCTATACATTCAATACTGTTTACACAAATTTATCCCCCCACACTTGCCATGCATGTGGCCCACTGGCATGGAATCCCTTCCCTTATTTTTTTTTTGAGGGGTGTATCCACCACACCCTGCCCCCGCATGTCCAGCAGCAGAAGAACCCTAGACTGTGGTCCTCCCCCACCAAGCTTTGGCGTTGGCTGCACCGAGCTTCAGTGCGTCCCTCAGCACATACTCCTGCAGTCTGCAGCGGACAATTCGGCCACATTCCCCGATGGACATCTCACTCTACTGGGAGGTCAACAAAGCTCGGGCAGACCAAAGAGCGTCTTTCACCGAGTTGATGACTCTGCTAGCAGCACTCGATGTCAGTCTCTGAATGTGTCCCTGGGAACAGTCCATAAATCACAGAGTCCTCTGTGACAGAGCTGTTTGGAATAAACCGTGACAGGGACCCTTGCAAACCTCTCCTGACTGACTCTGCAAAGTGGTGGGCAACCGTCTCCTCCCCATAGCAGCCGTCCCGAGGGCAGCGTGCACTGGTAGTGAGGTTCCGACGGTGCAGGAAGGATCTGACTGGGAGGGCTCCCCTCACCGCCAGCCAAGCCAAGTCTTGGTGCTTGATGGCGAGTTCTGGCGATGAGGCATTTCGCCAGACAAGCTGGGCAGTCTGTTCTGGGAACCACGGCGCAGGATCCATGGAGTCATTTACCTGCAGTGCCTGCAGGATGTTCCGTGCTGACCACTGCCCGATGGACTTTGTGGTCAAAGGTGTTGGTCCGGAAGAACCTTTCCACAAACGACAGATGGTGTGGCAATGTCCAGCTGACTGGCACATTGCGTGGCATCTGTGCCAGGCCCATCCTTCGCAACACCAGGGCCAGGTAGAACCTCAGCAGGTGGTGACACTTGGTGCCCACGTGCCTTGGCTCTACCCTCCGCCTGATGTATCTTAGTGCAAGTGTGGCCTGTCCCTCCCTCCTATGCCACAGGGATCACCCAAGCCGTCTTCCAGTTAATCTGGGGGTCGAGGATGGACCGGGTGTGACGGGCCACAATGCACAAGTCGGCAGACAACGGGGAGTAAAAACATGTCCAACGTCGCCCTCACCCTGATGGCCACGTTCGTGTGTGGCTGCATGTACGAATGGCAAATTTTAAATTTCAAAATAGACTTTATTCGAGTAATAAATATATACAATCCACCAGGAACCGTGCAACAAATTCAGCCGACATTCTTGGAGGCTATACAAACTGCATTGTTAGCATTTATCTTGAGATGACAAATATAAATGCAAGGATGTAATGCTGAAGCTACATAAAAGGTTGGTCAGACCACATTTGGAATATTGTGAACAGTTTTGGACCCCATATCTGAGAAAGGATGTGCTATTATTGGGATTATTGGGTTAATGTTTGAGTGTTTGATGGCTCTGTGCCTGTACTCACTAGAGTTTAGATGAATGAGGGGAAATCTCATTGAAATCTACCGAATAATAAGTGGATGTGGAGAGGATGCTTCCAATACTGGAAGAAGTACAGGACCAGAGGGCAAAGCCTCAGAAACAAATTAGAGTGGAAATGAGGAGGAATTTCTTTAGACAGATTCTTCAGCCAGATTGATAGGTTCTTGACTGGTAAAGGTGACAAAAGTTACTCAGAGAAGGCAGGATAATGGGGTTGAGAGAGAAAAAAATGATCAGCCATATATCCTGGATTAATATAATTACTTGAATGTTAACTTGCTAAGGTTAGTTGTGATGTTGACATTGGAGCTCAGTTCTCTGAATTAATTTTAAGGTGGTGGGTTAGTTTCCATAGATGGCGGGACACGTTTTTTACGCAGAGGGTGGTGAGTGCCTGGTAAAGCTGCCAGAGGTGGTGGTGAAGGCAAACGCAAACGTGGTATTTAAGAGACTTTTAAATGGACATATGGATATGGAGGGATATACATTATGTGCAGACAGGTAAGAGTTGGTCGTGTCATCATATTCGGCACAGACACACTGTGGGATGGTCGTGCGCTGCTTTGTGCTATGCTTTAATTGTCCAAACCGGACCACTATACTGCTGCACTGTCCTGCACACATAGAAGCTAATCAAAGAGCATGGCTCTTAATGCAAACTTACTGTACACGAGCCAAAAAATGGTTTGCATCAGGAACCTCGAAGGCGATCGGACCTGCGAGTTAGTCTCGCTGCATCAGCGAAGGCTACCAAAGTACGGTATACGGTAGCAAGGCTGCGACTGCTCCCAACGGCAGCCTCGCGTGACCGGGTTAGGGGAGGGGCGCGAGGCCACTGCCGCCGCTGCTGCTGCTGCTGCTACTGCAGAGGAGAGAGAGGAGGCGGCTCTCGCGCTACGATGCCGTGCGAGCGCGCGAGCGGTTGTGCTCGTGCTCGTGCTCGTGCCCATGCGCGGGCTCGTGCGCCGGGCCCCGCCCTACCCCACCGCGCTGTCAGTTTGCGGAAGCGCCGGGCTCGCAGTGCGCTGAGGAGAGCGACGGTTGAAGCGGCAGCTCGAGCCGAGCCGAACCCCAACCCGGATCAGATCTTCACCCTCCCGCGAGTCCGCGACATGTCCAAGAACACGAGAGCTGACAAGTTCCGTCGGGTCAATGTGGACGACTACGACGAGAACAACTACGTGGACGAGGAGGAAGGTGGCGAGAACCAGTTGGGACCCGACGAAGCCGAGGTGGACGCCTCCATCAGGCAATATCCTTTTTTGTGTGAAGTGGGCCCGGCGGGCCACACCTGGGCCGTGGAGGCAGGCAGCTCCGTTACTGCCGCCGGTCCGGGGCATTGTGTGGCAGCCACAGTGTCACACACACACTCCCTCCATGGGAAGTTGGCGTCTGACTTTTCGCTTTCGCTGCACTTTTCCAGCGCCCCTGGGCGCGGCTTTTCCTTCCAGCGCCACGGTTTTAGGTTTAAACATCACGGCTGCACTAGATAGATCTCTGCCTCTGATACAGTTGCAAATGTTTCATTTTCAAGAATGCCTCTTAATTTCAGTACCAGTGTTTGTGATTACATAGCGACAGCTATTAGCATAGCAGTGGTGAGTGAGGCACAAATGGTAAACTGTGGTTAATAAGAATTGGAGGTATGCAGTGAAAGATGTGGCTCAGTATGTGACTTTGAAGTTCGAAGCTTTGGAGCCAAGGCAGGAAGTATGTCTGAGGGTCAGAAGAGCTACAGTTCTGTGACCAAAGTAGAATAGAAGAATAATAGGCTGAGAGGTGAGAATGGGGGAGGTATGTAAAAAATGACAGGAGGAAGCACACTGAACAGCAAGGGCAGTTAGTGTCGTAATGCTAAAGAAAGGCTCAAAAACTTGCCTCATGCCAAGCGATTCCAATGACACTTGCATCTATTTGTCAAATACAAAATATTGCCCAGTTGTGTCCATAAATCAAGACAAGTTCAATCTAATTGCCATCCTATTGCCCTTAATTTGCTTGTGAAGGAAGTGATGCGGTGAGTTGTTTGTAGTATAAATAAGGGAGCATGTTATCAACTGACTCAAAATCTTGTTTTGGAACATTGCAGCATAACTAATGACTCTTTGTATTTTAAAATGAAATGCAGCTCTCCTTTTAACCAGCTACATTCTGAACCAAAACCAAATTAAAGCAAGCTTGTGTCCATTACAAATCATCTGGTAAACCACCATCCACCCCTACCACCCTCCCCCCCCCATGTTTGCACGCAATATATGATGAGCTTGCGGGCAAGTTGTGTTTTGTCATGATGCTTTGTGGGAAAGTGCAACCCCAGTTCAAGTAAACTCATTTAATTTTCTTCTTTCCCCTACTCGGTTTTTGAAGATGTTGCTTCCTAAACAAATCTTCTAACTTCCTTCAATTCCACGTCAGAATCGCCGGAATCAAATTTCATCTCTATTACAGTAGTGAACCAGTTCTAATAAATATCACATATTATTATCCTCTGAGAATGATCGTGACCATATTGTGTTTTCCTGCTCATTCTCCTCAACCTCGCAACACCTTTAAACACACATGCCCTCTTATGTGTAGTCCCTCGATTTGATCTCATTTGATTTTGTTATCTGTCCAGTCCTAATGAGAAGAAGTGGAATTCTAATTACTTCCTGAGTCCCCCAAGAATCAATCCTTAGTGCTATTCTCTTTCTCTTCTATCTCAGTGGTATCATTCAAAGACTTTGAGCCATTTTCTGTGTCTATTAACATAACCCAGATTTGTTTCTCTACACACTCTGTTTTAAATATGGGAAGTAGGCTTTGCTGGCAAGTCTTTGTGGGAACACAGTGGGTGGTGGTATTTTTCATTGTCTGTTTCCCATATTCTTGCTAGCTATTTCTGTTTGGTCATCCTCATCTTGGGTAAGCTTCATATTTCCTCATTTACATGGATGAATCCCTTTTCTGCACCACAAACTATATAGATTAAAAAAGGAAAATGCTGGATAAACTCAGCAGATCACTCTATATCTGCTGGAAGAGAAACATAATCAATGTTCCCGATTGGAGGCTTTGTTTCTCTTCCCACTGATACATAGTGAATTGTTCAGTATTTCTAGCATCTGGTTTTTATTTTGGATTTCCAGCATTAGCATTTTAGTTTTTTGTGAACTACATAGATTTTCCTTACATCATCATTTGTAGCCACTAACTTGGTTCAACCATCTTTCTAAGTCTAGCATCCCACTCTTTTTTAAGTCAAAAAGGAGATTGAGAGCAGGAAACTGCATGTAAGTTTGCTTTACATTTGTCATTGAGAACATGTTAGAAGTTATTATTAAAGATGTAATAGCAGAGTACTGAGAAAGGTTCGAGGTAATGAGTCAAAGTTAACATGATTTTGTAAAGGGGAAATCATGTTTTAGCAACTCAATGGAATTCTTCGAAGAAGTCTGTTTAAGTAACATGCTATGAATAAAAGGGATTCTGTGAATGTATAATATTTGGACTACCAGAAGGCATTGATGAAATACCACATCAAACGTTATTGGTGTAGGAGGTAGGGCTTGACGAGCAGATTGTTTCCTGTTAGTCAGCCAGACGTGGTTCTTTTTTTGGTTGGCAAGATGTGTGTAGTGGTGTGCCACATAGAATGATTCTGGACTTTAAAAAAAATTATATTAAGACTGAAGATTTAGGTAAAATTACTGATAACATAAAGATAGGTTGCAAAGTAAGTTGTGAAGAAGATAGGAAGTGGTTAGAAGGAGATACAAATAGGTTGTGAATGGCAAATGAAATATAATATTGCAAAATATATAATTGTCCAATTGAACTGGAAAATACAACTAAGTTTATTGTCAAAATGTGAAGGGACTGGATAGTTCTGAGGTGCTGAGGTATCTTGGTATACTAATGCAGGATTCACAAACAAGCTGGTATGCAGGTGACACAAGTATTTATGAAAGCAAATTGGGTGTAAAGCAGTGGTTCCCAACCTTTTTTTGGCCATGCCCCACCTAATCACCTCTAAAATCCTGATGCCCCCCCCCCCCCCCCATGTGGTGATATATAATTCTTATAATTTAAAAAGTGAACTCCGTTTCAGCTGAAGAAGCTTAAAACGCCAATACCTTGGTTTAAACAAGCTTCAAAAATAACTACACAATAAAGACCTTTTTACCCCAAAAAAATTATTTACTCAAAATAACATCTGAAACATAAACTACATATGTTTACCTGATGGAAAATCCAAAAAAATAAAAATCGAAAATTTGGACCCAGACCTCCTCAGTCGCGCTCCATTGCCCCCCTTAAAAATCAAATTGCCCCCCTGTGGGGCGTATGCCCCACGTTGGGAACCACTGGTGTAAAGCAAATATCTAACACAGTAATTTTATAAAATCAACTTCTCAATCTTCAGGTTCCCCGCACTCTTCTACTATTTCTGTAGACATTATGCTATGTGCTAAGTAAGCTCTTACTTCCTCTGTATTTTGTTTGCTATTTGCACGGTACACTTTGCTGCATCTCCTTTCCATTCAACATATTGATTCGTTCATAGTTAACTGCCATGACCATTGCTTTCTGCTGTAATTCCTGTCATCTAGCTATTATTATTTCTCCCAGTTGACATAACATCAGCAATATGTCTGCAATATTTGGACATCTTCTATTTCTCATTGAATGTGACTGGATAGTGAGAAAATTAGCATCTGAATTATATTGATGGTTTTGCTGTTGATTTGCATAAAGAGTTCCAGACAAATGTGCAAACTTTAGCCTGGGTAATTATATTCTAAATTCTTTCATTGCAATTATTTTCCTACTTAATGTAGCAAAGCTTTGGCAATGTTTGCATTGCCGCGTCCTCATCACTTTTTTGGGTTGCATGGTCAGTGTATTTGAATCCGTCTAGTTTCTTGTTTAGAAATAGAAAGCATTTGTATCTTTAACTCATCTGTTTCAGTCTTTTACAAGTGGCAGCAATAGTTTGTCTTCTTGGGGAGTTGCCCAAGACTGAGGATGTCTTGCACATTTTCAGATTTGTGGGTTCTGAAGTGACAGGAGAGGCCAAAGTGGGACTTGCAGACTGCACAACAGGTAGGGCAAAAAATACCTGAAGGAGTGAGTAGATGGAGATAGTTCAGAATGTACTGCATTTCTCTATGCTCCTAACAAATGGACTATGGTTTCTTGTTGCCATCCTGAATGCTCATACTCCTCTGCGCTGGGTTGGGCTAGGGTTTCCCAGTTGGCAGTGGGTTACCCAGTTGGCAGTGTTACAGTTTCTCAATGCTTTGAGAATATCCTTTATCCACCTGTAATCCCTTGCCATCCTGGAGACTGCAATATTACATCTGTTTCAGGAGTCCAATGTCAGGCATGTGATCATTGCTGATAGACACAAATGCTGTAGTAACTCGGCAGGACAAGCAACATTTCTGGAGCGAAGGAATGGGTTTGAAGAAAGGTTTCGACCCATCATGTCACCCATTCCTTCTCTTCAGTCACACTGCCTGTCCCGCTGTGTTATTCCAGCATTTTGTGTCCATTTTTGGTGTAAACCAGCCTCTGCAGCTCTTTCCTACACATGTGATCACTACTCCCTTGTGGACCATGATCTTTGTGCCTTAGGTTTGAGGTATTAACCTTCAGACTTGTTTCCTCAGATGGCTGAAAGTTGGTCAGGCACACTGAAGCCAATCATTAGGATGTTGATATGTAGCTTTTATTGTCAGAGAGTGATGTTTAGCAGAACAGGTTGAAAGAGGATCTTTGTTGTGCAAATGTTAAGTGCAAGACCCATTCTCTTGTCTCCTTCAATGAATGAGTCAATGATGACCTGCAACTCAGTCTCACAGTTTTTGTGTACTTAAGCTTTGTCTGCATAATGCAGCTTGATAGTTGGTTGTGGTAAATGTGGGAGCAGGGGATTTAGTGTGGCCACGTTAAAACAGTTTCTCATTTGTCCTACAGATTAGTTTCACTCCAGTGGAAAGCTTGTTGCAAGTGAGGTGCAGTATTGTGGCAAGAAAACTAGAATAAACTGTTGGGGAAACCATTTCATATTGATTTTCCATAAACCCTCTTCATGACATTGAATGCTTTTGAGATCAGTAAGGCCAGGTAGAGTGGTTGATGCTATTCCCTGCCTTTCTATTGCAAATTAGTTGACGTGTGGTGAAGCTCGGTTTCTTTGTGCCTGTAGAGTGATATACTTAACATTGTGGTTCCATGAACAGCTCTGTGGTGAGTGGGAGGAGGTAGTTGAGGAGGATCCTGGTAATGAGTTTCATCATGATAAAATGCTGGGAGATCTCTCTGTAGTTATCACAGATTTGTGTCCTTCCATGAGAGTAGTCATGTTTCTGGCTTATTTTGATGACCTGAAACATCCTCCTCATCCAAGAGGTGGGAGTTGAAGTTGTGGATTTGTGATTGAAGCCTTCCAGGTTTCAGAACTTCAGCAAGGATGCTGTTGTTCACAATGCCCTGATGTTTTTCAGCTGGCATAGAGCTTTATCAAGTAGTTGGTGAGGAGTAATGGCAAGGTTGAACTGGATAGTTTGTTGAGAAATGGAGCCAAGTGCATGCATCTCAAGGATGTGGTTAGATGCTGAATCTGTTTTTAAAAAGTTCAACTCTATTCTCAGCTCCCAGATAGATAATCCCTTGTTTGCTGAGCAGCACTAAAGAACCTGCCCTTATCAGTGAAACCCAAAACATCACCCATTCTTTCTCTCTCAGCCTGTCCAGCTGAGTTACTCCAGCTTTTCGTGCCTATCTTTAGTTTAATCCAGCATCTACAGTTCCTTCCTATACACTTATCAGTGAGTGGCTGAGGTCTCTGCAAGAGATTGGTGAACTCTATTGAAAGGTATAAAAATAGATATGCAATAGCTAATATTTTAAGTAAAAGGTGCAGAAACTGCAACAGTTATACATTTGGTGCAAAAATGTAAGGAAAAGCGACCCAACCAGAGCAAAAAAAAAGAATCTAATTGCATTAGATCAAAGCGGCAATCATATAAAATTACCAGGAGAAGAAGTAGGCCTGAATGTTGGGAGCTTTCAAATTGAGCAAAAAAGAACAAGGTAGTAAAATTGAAGTGTGAGAGTATACTTGTAAAAAACATATTAGGGGGTTATAAAGTTACAAATGCGTAAAAGGTTTAAGACTAGTGAAAAAAGTATGGGTCCCTTAAAGTCAGTCATGAGACATTATGGTAACAGAAAAAGATCAGGTATCTATACAAATACTTTGTTGTCTTGTTGGAAGAGAAACAACTTTCCCAAAAATGATAGGGAATCAATAGTAGAATAATGAAAAGGGGAAATTAACAGAAATTGTTTAAATAAAAAGCATTGGCAAAATTATTAAGACTGAAAGATAATATGCATCCCACTGTACTAAAAGAAGTAACTGTGGAAAAGATGGTGACATTGGTTGACCTCTTCCAATATTCCATAGATTATGGAAAAATTATTTCAGGTTGGATCATAATCTGTAACCTCACCTTCTTTAAGAAGAAATTAAATACACTGATTCTAATATGAATTGGGTTTGACTAAATCAACGGATTTCTGAAAAGGAAATTGACAAACCCAGTTTTTAGCGATGTAACAATAGTGAATGTTGTATATTTCAGGTTTCAGATGCCTCTGGATAATGCCCCACACAAAAGGTTAACATGTGAATTAAAGCACATGAGAATAACATTCATATACTTGCATGGATTGAAAATTGGTTTGCAGAGAAAGTGGCAGACGATGATCAGCACAGAACCTCAGCTGCCCAATCATTCACCAATGATTTGAGTCATAAACTCAGCATGAAAACAGCCCTTTTGGTTCACAGAGCCCACATTGACCATCAAGAATTTATTTACATGAATCTCATTTTAATCTTCCTATATTCTTTCAACTTTTGCCAGATTCTGCCACTTGATATACACTAAAGGCAATTTATAACAGCCGAATAATGTTACCAATCTGCATGTCTTAGGCACGTGGAAGAAAATTGGAGCACCCTTTGGAAACCCACACTGTCGGGTACAAGCAAACTCCACTCACTACTGAATTCAATCTGGGTTGCTGGAGCTATGAGGCAGCAACTCTCCTGGCTGCACCACCGTGCTTGCCCATTGGGTTGAGGGAATCAAATATAGTATTTCTCAATTTGCCAATGAAAGGATAGGATTTTTAATTATAGAAATGAGGCTTCAAGACGTTTTTTATGGATTGTAAGGAAAGTGCTGGTCCAACCCATGTGAGCTGGTGGTGTGAAATGAATGAAGACTTGAGTGCCATGATATGTGAACAAATGGGCTACTGGTGACCATTAACTTGATACATGAATGTCATAAAGTTGTTCTGTATCCAGAATACTTCCCTGTTACAGTTCTGCTTCTGATTATGATCTCATTTGTAAACTTTCACATTGATTGTTTTTAAGTCAAGTCACTTTTATTTCCATAGCACATTTAAAAAACAACTCTTGTTGGCCAAAGTGCTTTACATTGGTGGAGGTACTAACGTTATACAACATTGGTTCATAGATTAAGTACATACATAAATACATACATATAGCCCTCACTCAGAGGGCGTCAAGAAAGGCTTGAGAGTAAAGATGAGTTTTAAGTCTCGACTTAAAGGAGTCGATGGAGGGGGCAGTTCTGATGGGAAGAGGAATGTTGTCCCACAGTCTAGGAGCTGCAACCACAAAGGCGCGGTCGTCCCTGAGCTTATGCCTAGACTGCGGGATGTTCAGTAATCCCAAGTCGGCCGATCTGAGGGACCTGGAGGTGGTGTGGTGGGTAAGCAGACTTTTGATGTAGGTGGGGGCAAGCCCGTTAAGGGTTTTGTAGACATAAAGGAGGATCTTGAAATTTATTCAGAACCGCACAGGGAGCCAGTGGAGAGAGGCCAGAATCGGGGTGATGTGATCCCTTTTTCGGGTGCCCGTTAGGAGTCTCGCTGTGGCGTTTTGGACCAGTTGCAGGCGGGGCAGGGATGATTGGCTGATGCCAGTGTAAAGGGAGTTGCAGTAGTCTAGGTGGGAGGAGATAAATGTGTGGATGATCTTTTCGAGATAATCAAACTGGGGGAATTGTTTTATTTTAGCTATCGTCCGAAGCTGGAAGAAGCTAGCTTTTACCACGGCATTGACTTGTTTGTCAAATTTCAATACTGAGTCAAATATCACGCCAAGGTAAACTGCAGTTAATGTTTCGTGACTAGCTGATGGCTTTAATGTAAGATTTAAATGAAGTACTTAAAAGAGATTAAGTACAATGGTATATATAAAGCATTTGCTCCACTGTGGTACATGATTTTAGAGTTTATCCCTTATTTTAAATGGGTAGAGATGAAATTTATGCTGGAAATTTGGCAAGACTGCAGTTCAGGCAGCATTGTGGAGATTTGATGTTTAAGGATGTTTAAGAAGGAACTGCAAATGCTGGAATATCGAAGGTAGACAAAAATGCTGGAGAAACTCAGCGGGTGAGGCAGCATCTATGGAGCGAAGCAAATAGGTGACGTTTTGGGTCGAGGCCAATCTTCAGACTGATGTGGGGGGGGGGGAAGAAGAAAGGAAGAGGCGGAGATAGTGGGCTGGGGGGGGGGGGGGGTGGTGAGGGGAAGAAGGAGAAAGTAAGGACTACCTGAAATCGGAGAAGTCAATGTTCATACCACTTGGGTGTAAACTACTCAACCAAAATATGAGGTGCTGCTCCTCCAATTTATGGTGGGCCTCACTTTGGCCCTATTTCATTAATTGCAGTCAATTTGTGTTATGGAAACGTAATATAACAGAGCTACCTGAATAATGGTTGGATCTTAACCTTTCTATTCCATTCTATCACTCCCCAAGAAGCATGAAAGTTTTAGTGTTGTTAATAGGGACATCTTGAGGGAAATGTTTTTAATTTTGTATTCTGCTGGAAAAGTGCTAGTTGCAGATTCAATATTGACTTTCAAAGGCTTGAATATGAATTTTAGTGCATGACTGAGAGATCCAACCATAATAGATTAAATGTAAAATTCCACTCATGTTTCTAGCATGTTATTCAAGCCTGAACAGGTCTAGAATCAATGGAAAAAAACAGCCCCAACTCAAGTATCTTTTCTTTTCTATCTGTTGTGTAAAATAACTTATTTTTCAGTTGGCTCAAATGAAGTAGCAAATATAGCTATTGACTTTGAAACCAAAAACAGAATTATTGGGAATTCACAAGTATATAAAGGGATCTGCATATCGTTTTGTGTTAGACGTTAAAACTAGAAACAGAAATAAATTTAAAATGTAGTATACTGCTATTTGATTAATGTTATGGGTAGCCATTTGGATGGATCATATCAAAATTTGAATTGCAACATTTATATCTAGTAAAGGAAATTTGAGGATAGACACAAAAACGAGTAACTCAGCGATTTAGGCAGCATCTCTGGAGAAAAGGACTAGATTGTGGGTCAAGACCCTTCAGACTGGGACGGGATAGGGAAATGAGAGATATCGATGGCACATAGAACAAATGAATGAAAAGGTATGAAAAGAGCAACGATGATCAAGGAAAGGTGGCGGGTAGATGATTGAGTTATACGATATGATACAATGGCACTTTATTGTATACAGACATTGAAAATCAACAGGATGACATTAAAACTAGTACTACGACTAGGGTGGGGGAGGGATGGAGAGAGAGAAGGGATGCATGGATTATTTGATGTTGGAGAAATCAATATTCATACCACTGGCTTGTAAACTGCTCAAGCAAAATATGAGGTGCTGTTCCTCCGATTTCATTTGGCCGCACTCTGACAATGGAGGAGGGCCAGGCCAGGAAGGTTAGATGAGGCAGTAAGGGTCAACATAGCCATACCTCCTCTGAGGTCAAGTGTTTGACAATCAGGAGATCACATAGTAAATTTGAAGTTTGAGTATCAAGCAAACTGGGGGTGGAGAAGACCAAGGAATACAAATAGTGGAATCTGATGAGGATGGAACATGGAGAATGAAATGTAGAACCCAAGGAAAGCATAGTAGGTGGAGGGTAGAGAGGGGGGGGGGGGGGGGGTAATGGGGATACTGGTGTAGGAAGTTGTTGTTCCTTTAGGAAGAGTAAAGAACTAGGTGACAGGATGGGAGCAGTGGGAAGACAGATGTATGTGGGAGGGGAATGCAGTGCTGCAGGAAGCAAAGACGATACTGATGACGGATTAATCTGCAATGCAGGGGTGAAACAATGTTTATTGAAGGAAGATGATATCTCTGATATCCTAAAGTTTAAAGCCTCATCTTGCAAACAGGTGCAACGGAGCCAAAATAAATGCGAGGAAGAGATGATGTTCTTGCAAGAGGCAGGATGAAAGGAGGTATAGTCACAGTAGCTGTGGAGTCGGTGGATTTGTAAGAGATGGCTGTGGATAATTTGTCATGAAATGGAGATGGAGAGATCAAGAAAGGGGAGAGAGGTGTCTAAAACAGTCCTAGTGAATTAGAGGGTAGGAAGAAGTCGGTGGTGAAGTTGTTGAAACTGCAGAGCTCTACACGGGTACCGGGGTTTGCCCTAATGCAGTTGCCGATGTAGTGTAGAAAAAGTTCGGGAGTGGTGCCAGGTATGTTTGGAACAAAGAATGTTCAACATAGCCAACAGAAAAACAGGCATAATTATGGCCCATATCTACACCTTTAATTTGACAAAGTGAGAGGAATTTTTAAAAAGGTTATTGAGGGCGAGGACATCTTCCTCCAGACAGAGGAGAGCATTACTTATGGAAAACTGATTGGGTTTCTGCTCTAAGAAGAAACTGAGTGCACTGAGGCCTACATGATGGGAAAGAAGTGTAAAGGTACTCGATGTTTATGTCAAAGATGAGGCAATAAGGGCCAAGGAATTGAAAGTCCTTGAAGTGGTGGCGAGCATATGAGGTGTCCTTGATATAGCTGGGAAGGGACTGGACAAGGGTGGATAAAATAGAATTCAGATATTTGGAGAAGAGTGCGGTGGAGTAAGAGCAGGCAGAAACAGTGGATAGTTCTATAGAAGATAAAAACAAGCATAGTCTGAGGCAGTAGAGATGAGATTGCTGAAAGTGATGAGATCTATAATGGTTTAAGAGATAGTGATCTGGTATCCATTGATGGGGTTATGGTCAAGATGTAGGTATGAGGAAGTGTCTGAGAGCTAAAGGACCTCAGCCAAATAGAGGTCAATCTGCCAGACTACAACACCACTGCCCTTGTCATTAGGTTTGAGATTGGGATTAGTGTAGTGAGTGGAGTGTTGTGCACTCGGGGGAGGTGAGATTAATATTTTATAGGAAAGTTCATATGCTTTAATATGAGTGGAGATGTTTTCAAATTTAACAAGTATGGACCCGTTGGGCCCGTATATTCCCCAACGCAATATTGCAGCACTCACCCATAGCCCCCAACTGTGCAAGCTTGTACATATAGGATCGATATGAACGCAACTCGCTCTCCCTCTTCAGTCTCCTATTCCCCGCCTCAATTATACTCCCTCGCCCCATTCTCCACTAACCCTCCTCTGTTTCCTCCCATCACCTTCTCCCTCCCCTCCCCTCTTCCCCTTCCCTCATCTATTACCTCGCCATCCCTCTTCCTCCCCTATCCTCCTCCATTCCCCCTCATCCCCCAGCACTCCCTCACCCTCTTCACCCTCCCTCTTCTGTCCCCTCTCCACCTTCCCTCTCCACCTCTCTCCCTCTCCTTTCGCCTACCCTCAGTCACTCCCTCCATAACCCCTCTCACCTCCCTACCCCTTCCTCTCTAGCCCCCTGCTCCCACACTCCTCACCTCCCCCCATCCCACTCCCCACAATGAAAATTGCAGTGTTTTTTAGAAAATAAATAATCAATGAAAATTATGTTTTTTCTGCTCCCCCACTCCTCATCGCCCCCCTATCCCACCCCACCCCCAATGAAAATCACGATTTAAAAAAAAATGAAATTCACAATGAAAATCGCGTTTTTTCTTTAAAATAATCTAAACACAATGTTAGCTGTTAATGAAAACAGATTTGATTAAAACAGTTTTTTTTAGAATAAAATCGATGTCAATGGAAATCGCGATTTTTTAAAAATGTAATTGAAATTCGGGGTCCTATTGTGACGTCAAACGCGGCTGATGGGCAGGGCAAGTGGAAAAGTAGTTTTGTAAAGTTTTTTTTGTGAAGTTTAAAATGTCAATAATGTAAAATATACCATCAATCTGGCTAATGCAAACCCCAGGACAATGGTGAGTAAGGTGGGCCAAAAATTGGAGCGCTATCGTGTACCGTTTTGGCAGAGTTTCGGGAAATCACACACACGCAAGCAAACAAACAAACAAACATGATGAGAGTTCTAGTAATATATATAAAATAATATATACTAGACCAAGTGGGACCCGTTGGGTCCTGTTCCTCCAACGCAATATTCCACCACTCACCTGTTCCCCCCCCCCCAACACAATATTCCACCATTCACCTGTTCCCCCCAACGCAACCCATTCCACCAACGTAATATTCCACCACTCACCCATAGCCTCCAACTGCACAGGCCCAGCACTCCCTTCCCCTCTTCTTCATCCTCCCTCTTTTTAAACTTTAAAAAATTGACAAATGACAGGACTCCCAGTGTTCTATCATTTGCAACCTTGTAACGGGCAGGGGCAGCAAGTGGAATTTGATTTTTTTACAGTGAAAAGTTACATTTTTTAAGTTTATAAAGTGAATAACATGTAAAATATACCATCAATCTGAACAAATCTTGACATAGGACAATGGTGAGTAAGGTGGTCCTTTGTAGCGCTATCGTGTACCGTTTTGGCGTAGTTTCAGGAGCAGATGGACAGACTGACAGATAGACAGACGTAGAAACAAACAAGATGAGAGTTTTAGTAATATATACTAGACCAAGTGCAGACCCATTGGGTTTGCTCCCCCAATGCAAGATTCCACCACTCTTTCCCCCCCAACGCAATATTGCGCCACTCACGCATAGCCCCCAACTGCGCAGAAGCAGCTAATTTCACCTCATCCCCCAGCACTCCCTCCTCCTTCTCTTTACCCTCCCTCTTCAGTTCCTAGAGAGGGAGAGGGAGGGGAGTAGAGAGAGGGGGAGGGGGAGAAGGCTTGAGAGGGAGGGGGTAGAGAGGGTGGGCGTGAGGGTAGATAGGAAAGGGATAGAGAGGGGGAGGGAGGCAGAGAGGGAGGGGGGAGAGGGAGTGTAGAAGTGGCAACTACCCTCTCTACCCCCTTCTCTCCCTCAGTCTCCCCACTCTCACTCCAACTCCCCAGGATCTTTCCCCATCCCACTCCCAACCCCACTCCCCA
This sequence comes from Leucoraja erinaceus, assembly GCF_028641065.1. Taxonomy (NCBI): domain Eukaryota; kingdom Metazoa; phylum Chordata; class Chondrichthyes; order Rajiformes; family Rajidae; genus Leucoraja; species Leucoraja erinaceus. The sequence continues at coordinate 46,680,865 of NC_073386.1, forward strand.
CCGCATCTCCCTCCTCTGCACCCCCGCCCCATCTTTCTCCTCCTCATTTTCCACATCCTCCTGCCCTCGCTCCCATTCCCTGCCCCAGGACATACCCAGGGATAGATAGATAGATAAATATTATTCACTTTTCTATAAAGAGGGAAACAATACTTCACATAGTGTGAAATAAGTAAATGATAAACTATGTTGATCTGAGGTACGAAACAAACATGGAGTTGTTAAGGTGTCATTTGTCAAACAATTAAATAAATTGTTGGCCTTTATTGCAAGTTAGATTGATTACAAAATTAAATCTTCCTAACACCTAACAGAGTGTGAGTGAGACATTGTACGAACAATGTGTAACTTTTGTTTTCCCACCCACGGCTGAATATACTTTCTTTGAAATCTGTGTAATGTAGATTCACAAGATTGATTTGGGAATGACGAGATTATCCTATGAAGAATGACTGATGAATATTGTTCAGTTGCAGGAATGAGATCTGATCTCAGTAAGATTACAATATTCTGGGAGGCTTTGACCGAATAGGTGCTAAGCAACTCTCAGCTATAATGCATGAACCTAGAATTTGGGGTTTGCATGACCTCAGAATACGCGACAGACTATTTAGAATTGAGAAGAAACGTATGCAATTCTCAACAGTGAAAATGTTGTTTGCTCAGCTGTTTAGTTTATGTAGGGTTTGATTTGTTTTCTAGAGGGGAGTCTGTTTTGGTTTTTATTCATGTTCGCATAAAGTCTTCATTTTTTTTTCATATTTTCTCATGACATATGTAGCCATTTGGCCCACTGAATTCATGTCAGCACTAAGCCATTCCTATCAGTCCCACCTATCCACGTTCTCTTGTTACCTTTGCTCTCAACCACTCTCAATGCCAGTGACCAACAAGGATACTTTCTTGGCTCCTTGCTATTACTCCCTATACAGTAAAAATTCTGAATTCTGGCGGCAAAATTCAGCTCCAATTCCATTTTACAAGTTTGCAGATGACGCCACTGTATTGGGCTCGGCCTTGAACAATGAAGAGGCAGAGTATAGAAAGGAGACGGCCCTGCAGCAGATCTGACACCCTTTTGTCTACTTTTCACCTCCAACTTTTGATACTACACTGATCTGCCAATCAAGACCCTCCTCGCCTGTATCCACCTATCACCTGCCAGACTATGTCCCACCGCAACCATACTTTTCCATCTTTCTCCCCCTTATTACAATCAGCCTGAAGGGTTCTGACCTGCAGTGTCCATGCCCCCAAGATGCTGTGTGACGCACTCAGTCCCTCCAGTAGTTTGTGTGTTTCTCAAGTTTCCACTATCTGCAGTTTCTTTGTCTCTTGTATATTTGCTTTGTTTCCATATTGGTGAGTACATAGCTCCTCCCATGTCACAGAATTTAAACAGGATACTTACACATTGATTGCCATGTACATCACTTTCAGCAATGGTAATGTCTTTCATTCTCCATTTTTGCATTGTGTTTCAATGAGCAGTGGCAAATATTTTCAGTCAAGCTGCTGCTCCAGATGCTGTATAGAGACATGCTCATAAAAGGATTCATCTGCTTGGTTCAATATACTCTTAATTGCATCATTGCTCATACGAATTCATGAGTGGCCATATCCTCTTTCTCATGTTTCCCTTTCCGTTTCTGTTGGTGACATCTGTACTGCTCCATTTCTGTTTGTGCTTTCTCTCCCAACTTTCTTCTTTCTGTTAAGATTTTCAGATTTTTGAAGTTGCTTTTCAAGTAAAGCCTCTGTTGGGTTTGTGAACTGAACAGTAGTCCTGGTGGACTGAACAATATGAAGTTTATATATTTGCACAGCTGATATGAACTAAACTTGCCACAAAATGCTGTCATTTAAATTTGAAAACTCTTTTAAATGCCTATCAGATAACAAAAGTCTGGTGTTGAAATTTCAGAAGACTGGACTCTCATTGTCTTAATTTGAGAATGGGTAACCTTAATAATATTAATTTATTTGATCTCTGCAATTAATCAATTTATCTCTCTAAATCTGAGAGTGGAAGCTAGTTGTTTTCACCCAATCCTCTGCTTTGAAATTTAAAAGGATAGGAGTTATCCTAAGTAAAATATTTGCTCCTGTCAAGCAAGAGATGCACGGTCATTTCCATGTGTTTTGTGACATGTTACAGAAAGAGTTTATTGTTGACAGTTGATTAATTGTATGGATCTTGTTAAGTAAAAGGCTGTAAAACTAAAGAATATCAGCTGTCAATTTGCAGAGTACCTGATAGATATTGGTTTAAACCTGAGAAAATTGTCCGTGAAAAGGTAGTCATTTGGCATGGGTACTGGAAAACTTAGTTTGAATCATACAAACCATAAATCAGCCCATTGATACAGATGTCATTAATAATATCCCTTGTGCTGTGAAGCTTTCTTCAAAACTGATTGTCTACTATTAAATAAATTATATACATTTTCTGATTCAATTGTATTGAGGACAATGTAGCAAGCTTGTTTAGGCATTCTTCTATGTCACCCTTAATTTAAAAGGAAATACATTGAAAATGCGTGCATAGTGAAACCTTCCCACCCAAAACTACAAAATTGGATTATCTTTTATACAACTATAAGCATTTTTCAAGTAGATTATGATGTGTCGTACTCCTTAATATTTGCGCACAGGAAATCTGAATGCAGCTCTTCAAGCAGCACTAAAGAATCCTCCAATTAATACAAAGAACCAGGCTGTTAAGGTAAAGCTGAAAATTTAAATTGTTGCACAGGGAAAGCATTTATAGTGTAAAGAAGCTGTGGTAATTGTGTTCTGTTTGTTTCTAGGGTTGCACCAATTTTAATACACAATTTTGTTTGCTTGTAATATTACTTGAAAAGCTTACATTTCTTACCGATACTTCTCTACAGGTCAAATTTAGTTACGGTTTGAAAAATTTATCTTAATATGAAATGGAATTAAGTTTGATAATTTGGCATCCATGTTGTTACAGTTCCTACATTAGGCATTTCAGTGAGCTGATGCTAATTACTACAAAATTGATTTTATTAACAATTATTAAATATTGTTAATAAAATCTTGTAATTGCATGAATTATGTCCTGTCTGCCTAAGCAGATGCGTACAGATTTTTGTATGGTGGGGATGAAAGAGAATTACTTTTTACTATAAACTAATACTTGCTGCTCCATACCTTTACTACATTTAGGGATCTTTCTAATAATTGACAGGCAGCAGAGTGGTATTTCGGTAACTCATCTCTGGTCAGGTCGTAGCTAGATAATTTCATCTGATTTTTTTCTGTTAAGCTTCAATTGATAAAAAATTGATTACATATAAACTAATTGTCAAAGTTTATTTTGTTTTAACAGGACAGGGCAGAAAGTACAGTTGTCAAAGTTTTGACTTCATTTAAGAGTAACGATATTGAAAAGGCTGTTCAATCCCTTGATAAGAATAATATTGACCTCCTGATGAAGTATATCTACAAAGGTTTTGAAAAACCATCAGAAAATAGCAGTGCAATATTACTACAATGGCACGAAAAGGTTAGTATTATGTGATATTTATCAAAATGGGAAATAAGCTGTGGGTAATGCTTACAGTGGCCTCACTGTTGGATATATTGATCCCACCACAAAATCTTGATATAAATTGTGGATCATAATTTCCTTTTGAAAGACATTCAAAAATGTTTGATATGCCGCCCATCAATCAAAATCAATTTCTAAAGAACAGTAGTATTTCCCCAAGTCCTTCATTGTATCAGCTATTAGCCTACAATAATTTTGCTCTGCAGCTGTTTCTCTTAGCCATGTTTAAAACTGTAATGTCAGTTCAGCACATGGGAGAGGAGTTTGTCATCCTTTATTGCCTTTAACTTTACGTACAAACCAAAACCCAGCCTATTGGTTAAAATTACCCTTGCTCTAGTGCAATGTAAAAATGTAAGACAAATCTCCACTGTGACGAAGGGTCTCGACCCGAAACATTACCCATTCCTTCTCTCCAGAGATGCTGTCTGTCCCACTCCAGCATTTTCAGCCTTCGATTTAAACCAGCATCTGCAGTTCTTTCCTACACAAGCAGGAGTGTTCGTTTTGATCAGGTTCTCTTTGGCACAAAGACATGTCCCTTTTTCACCCAACTAATTTTATTCTCTCAACATTGAATTTTGTATCAGTAAATCGCATTGGCTGCTTTTTCAGGACTAACCTAGTTTAAACAGAGGTACAGTGGCCTCCATAATTTTTGGGACAAATACCCATCATTTATTTATTTGCCTCTACTCCACAATTTCACATTAACAATAGAAAAATAAATCACACGTGGTTAAAGTGCACATTGTCAGATTTTAATAAAGTGTATTTTTATACATTTTGGTTTCACCATGTAGAAATTACAGCAATGTTTATACATACTTCCTCCCCCCCCCCCCCCCCCCCCCCCCCCCCATTTTGGGACACAACAATGTCATGTAAATGATGAGAGTAGTCATGTTTAGTATTTTGTTGTATATCCTTCGCATGTAATGACTGCTTGAAGTATTCGATTCATGGACATTCACAGTTGCTGGGTGTCTTCTCCAGTGATGCTCTGCCAGGCCTGTATTTCAGCCATCTTTAGCTTGTGCTTGTTTTGGGGGCTAGTCCCCTTCAGATTTCTCTTCAGCATATAAAAGGCATGCTCAATTGGGTTCAGATCAGGTGATTGACTTGGCCACTCAAGAATTGACCATTTTTTTAGCTTTGAAAAACTCCTTTGTTGCTTTAGCAGTATGTTTGGGATCATTGTCTTGCTGTGGAATGAACTGCCATCCTGGAGATGGTAATGATTTTTGTCCAGAAACATAGACTGACACATAGAATCCTCTTTGAGTGGGTTAAATTTAGTTACTCTGCAAGGAATGACTCATCTGCTGATTTCCCCAAACCTTCTCCAACTACAAGTCTTCTGTAATGTCATCACTTCCCTAGGGAAGTATAGATCTAACAACACAAAAGAATCTCACAACATTCAGTCCAACACTGTTTAATGCCTGCATTCACCACTGACAAACTGCAATACATTCTCCCTGAAATACACAAGCAAATCAAAGCGTTTTTTGACCAGGACCCAAGTATCTTAAGTTCCAGTCAGTTAAAAGAACAGGCACATTTTGTAAACCACCAATCCTAGGAAACTATCAGTTATAGACTCAAAATACTAGAGTAACTCAGCAGGTCAGACAGCATCTCTGGAGAAAACAAATGGGCAACGTTTCGGGTCAGGACCTATCTTCACTCTCAACGTCACCTATACATTGTCTCCAGAGATGCTGCCTGACCTGCTGAGTTACTCCAGCATTTTGTGTCTTTAGTATAAACTAGCACCTGCAGCTCCTTTTTATTACAAGCTGACAACTATCCTTACTTAGACAACATTGTTGTGTAGATGAAGTTCTTGGATACGTCGGTTAATAACTGTTTCACAATTCACAGGTCAGGAATTGGAATATTATTTGAAGATATTTATATTTAGAGGATGTAGCCTTTATTTCCTATAATCGCTTTCCTTCTGCTCTGCCCATGCCTCATTAAAAACAAAACGGGAACTTACAATTCAAAATAAAATTGTAGGTTTGTAGTTGGCATAATCATTTCAACTTTGAATCTCATTCTCTAGGTACTAGCGGCTGGAGGTGTGGGATCTGTAATCCGAGTTTTAACAGCAAGGAAAACTGTTTAAGCCATGGAATCAAGATTACCTGTCTGGTACAGAGGAATTGCTGGTGCAGAGACCAAAAGAACCAGTTTGTGCAACACTGGAGTCATTTTTTAATTATTTTTGGCTTGCTTTTTATGACCAGATTCTATATCTTTGCTCAATTCATTTGTCTGTTGACCAAAATCTTAGGTGCAGTCCAAACTGGTTTTATAAGCTCAGTATTTAGTCCAAACTTTGTACCCAAGCAGGAACATTTCAAAAGACACATTTTATTCAAAAGTATGGAAATATTTGAGAAATTTGAGATTTTGTTTTGCATAAATGATTTCTTTTTGTTTTAAATGTTTAATTGAACAAAGGTACAGAGAATGAATGTGTTATCTAAACAGTGAATCCATTGACTCAAACTTAATCCATCAGAGATAGTTAATCACACAGACAGTTAATCATGGGCATTTCAAATTTGAAGCTGGGATATGAAGATGAGTGATAGAAGCTGAACACATGGAATCACCGGAAACACTTCTGTTTGAAATCAAGTCTCAGTTGGTAAAAATAATGATAAATGATGAGGCATTGGTGTACTTGGGATTAATTCACTTGCCTGTAATCATTCCAGGCATGTGAGTGATCCTGTTATAATGAGGCCTTGGCGATGATTGATTGCTGTCGATCTGTAGATGTAGTGTAACACGTTTCACCCTTCCGAAGATATATTTTTACGTTAAAATTAAGATTAGTATTATGGATATCCTTCCCGAACACACATTTCAGACAATTTTAACATCTATAGCGTTTACAAATATAAAGTCAACCACAATTTTGTTTTTTGTCAGCAAAGATCAAAGTTTTGCAGACATGACTGAGTTAACACTGATTTTGAATCATCTCAATAATGCTTCAAATTATTTCTTGAAAAATGAAACATAAATACATTGTTTTTACTGTTTTCAAAACAGTTGGATTTGTCATTCATAAAGGGAGCAGTTGTTCAGAGATGGCACAAAGGCCAGTATTCCTTTAGTTTGTACCATGTTTTCTTATTCTAATTAGTTCAAAATGGTGCTTTCAGCTAATGGTGAAAAGTAATTTTTCATCTTATAGCAAATCGTGCATTCACAAAAAAGGTGAAAGTGGATCAATTGTCCAACTTGTAGATCAAGTTTGTGCCTTTATAAAGGAAGCTGATTTCTCCTACCCCTCTCCCCCTCTTTGTATTCCTGAGCCTTGCTAACACCAAGGTGTAATATCCAACATTAAAGGAGTATTGTGTACATTCCGTCATAGCGAGCTCACTGAAGATTACAGCCAAATTTTTACTTTGACACACATAAACATTACAGACCTGTTAGTGGCTGTGATGGTTGTCTCGACTGTTCCAGCAGACAATCTGTTTCACTTTGACTATTGTAAAATATGAACAAGGGTTAAATATCCTTCACATCTCTTATAAAAAAAATATGCAAAATCATTGGATTATTTAACATCTAATCATTGTGACTTAAATGTGTTTTGATAACTCAGCCACAATTTTCTATGCCTGAAACAAGAGTTAAGTGTGATCAAGTTTGAGCAATTGCTGTTGTAGTTGGAAGTATTACTTTAATTACGTTGCCCCAAAATTTTTATTGCTTTTATTAAGATAATAAAATATTGTTAAAATACAGTTGTAATTTGTTATTACATGGAAAGAATTTGAAGTCCAAGTACACTCAATTTATTTTTTAATCTGAATCTGGTTTATTTAAGGAGGGGGGGATAGGGGGGAGGGGGGTGGTGTGTGAGGCAGGGAGGTCCACTGCCCACTCCGTCCGCTGCCCACTCCGCCCGCTGCCCAACACACTGCTCGCTCTGCTGCGTCAGCTTTATTCTCCTCGCCGCCGGTGAGTGACAGCGGGTGCCGGAAGGGGCGTTTTTTACCTTCATAACTTTTGTACTATTCCACCGATCAGAACAAAACGTGTTGCACTTGCAGCACAGGAGAATGGTGAGTATGGTGGCGATAAATTGTAGCGCTATCGGGTACCATTTTTGCACAAATGTAAAAAATGCAAACCGGAATAGGACAAGAAGAGAGTTTTATAAGTATATAATTAGATATGTCTTTAACAGTAGATATCTGAGCTAAGTCAAATGGGTGTATCCTGTTCACTGTGTACACATTTGTTGTAATTGTGCACCATGATCTCTCAACTTTGCCCAAAGGAAACGACCCAATGGACTTTCATGGTAGAGGTCTTACATTTCTTCTTTACAAGCTCTCTTAAGTATTGTTCATTCGCTTCCAAGAAACAGGCTTGAACACTAATTGGAGGAACAGCATCTTATATTTTGTTTGGGTAGCTTATAACCCAGTGGTATGAAAATTGATTTCTCTAACTTCATGTAACCCTGGCATTCTCTCTTTCTCCATCCCTCCCCCACCCAAGTCGCATCAGCTTCCGGTTTTCACCTAGCAAACAGCTAATAAGGCCTGTTTCCTTTATCGTGTTACTTTTTGCATACCTTTCATTCTATATTTTTCTACATAAGTCTATATCTCTTGTTTCCCTTTCCCCCCCGAGTCTCAGTCTGAAGAAAGATCTCAACCTTTCAAGAGAGAGCTAGATAAGGCTCTTGAAGATAGCGGAGTCAGGGGATATGGGGAGAAGGCAGGAACCGGGTACTGATTGTGGATGATCAGCCATGATCACATTGAATGGCGGTGCTGGCTCGAAGGGCCGAATTGCCTACTACTTCACCTATTGTCTATTGACCTGAAACGTCACCTTCTCTCCAGAGATGCTGCCTGTCCTGCTGTTACTTCAGCCTATCTTCAGTGTAAACCAGCATCTACAGTTCCTTCCTACACATAATAGAAAGTGTTAGGTGGTCCCGTTTTCTGAATGACCTGTGTTACTGCAGCCATGTTTGTAGAATCATTTCAGAGCAATCTAAACAGAAACAAACACAGATTCTTTCTGAAACCTTTTCCTGGTTAATTCTATACTGAGGAGAAATGTTAAATTGCAACTGGATGAAGAATCGGGTAAGTTCAGCCCAGCCTGGGCTCAGTGTCGAGGGATGTGGATGCTTTGCAGCCATCGGGTGTAAAATTACCCTTCTTCAGACTGAAACCAGAGGGGAGGGAACCAGAGGTAAGAAAAGGCTGTTTATTATCTCCAGTTCCACCCCCTTTACTTTCAGTCTGAAGAAGGGTCCCAACCCGAAACGTTACCCATCCTTTTGCACCCGAGTGCTGCCTTATCCGCTGATTTACTCCAACACATTGTGTCTTATCTTCAGCCAAAATCCTGTGTAACCTGAAGTGGGAAACTGTTGCAGACGGTGTCACTGGCAACTGCAATGGTCATCTGTTGAAGCATTTTGTGCCAGGCACCAAGAGGATAGTGTGAATTGGTCCCAACCCTTTCCCAAGTGTCTTGGAAGCCTTAGCTTCTGTTTGGAAAATGACACAAATTAAATTTTGAGGAGAGTGTGTCTAAACACTATGAAATTGCAAGTACAGGGCATGGCTACGGGCTTTCACAGTATGTGGCTGCAAGTTGGTGTACTCCAGTGACATTCCCTTTGAGCAGATCATAAGATGAGTGGAAACGTTGCTTCATCTATTGTTGATGAACCATGGTGTAAACTACCCTGGTGTTCAGTCTTGCTGGCTGAGCTTTGTACAGCTTCAGTCAAATATTGTTTGTAAAGTTACTCTTAAATCCAATGATTCTTTTTACCTAAGTGTTCTGAAAAAAATGTTCAAATCCAGAGATGAAAGATGCCTGTTGCAGAATAATGCAAAGAGCTTTGAAACATTAAATGTTGATGGAAGCTACAGTGGAACGATTGCAGTATTAACTGAAACTCCCTGGCAGGCTGCCTTGGCAGGAAGGATTAAACCTATTTGAAAAAAAGGCAAGTGTTCCCTTTGCTTATTCCTATATCTATATAAACATCAGTGACTGTGCAATGAATGGCCTCAGTCTTCCAATCCACACATTTTATTTCCAGTGTGATCGGTCACACAGAAGAGAGTGAAAACATTTTTTGAAAACTAACAAGAACTAACTTATTAGAAAGCTGCAGAATTCAGAGTGAAAAATGATGTGGCAACATTAAAATGGAAAACGGAAGAAACCAAAATATCATTTACTGTACAGCGGTGCACAGGAAGTGCCTTTACTTGGAACATTGGCTTTTTTGTCTTTCAAATATTGCCTGTGTATGTTGCCAGTGTTTCTTTTTATCCCCAGAAATGACATTGATTACCTTTTAAATTAGGCAAAGCATAATTTTCAGATTGCAGAACGTACTGTGGGTCGATATGCCTTGCCTTGTTTCAGGCAAAAGGCTGAATCAAATATACTCGGGGTGTTTCTGGACTGAGTCTGAGTTTAATGTATGTGTCCTTAGGATGGGGGAGAAGGGGGAGATAGGAAATGAAACTAGGCATCTGAAGAAAAATCTGATTGAATTTAATCTGCATTCAATACATTGTAACTTGCAATGCAGCACTTTCAGCATTGATTTGAAGCTGGGAGGGGATTGCTACAAGGATGACAGTCAAAGCTGGAAAAGCAGCATGGGTGTGTTCTCAAGAATAAAAAAAGGACCTATGTTTCAACCAGTAGGTGACATTTTGACAGCTTTTGACCACAGTGTAAAAGAAGGAGGGGAAATCCAATATTGCGCACCCCCAATGGAAACTGCAGTAAATTAACCCTTTCCAGTTTGATTATCTATTAATGGTTTACATCATGAAATGTCATCAGAGTTGAAAATTATAACTGATTATTGATTAGAACTCAGCATATTGCTTGTTTCTATAAATTGCTATCAAGTTAACATGGTGATGTTCAATTCTTGTGGCTGTGGTTTAATGCTCGCTCACATACCACGTTTAATGAATACAAGCTCCAATGTATGAAGTTTCATTTTTCTTAATGGATCGGGAAGCGTAGTGTAGAAATGTGTTGTTGGACAGAATCATGGTTTGATTCCAACCCCTACTAATTTCTCCATTATCTCTTAAACCCAGAAGCAGGAGAGGGGATGGAATTAGTTACCAACATTCCTGACCTTCAGCCAGAAGGTTCATTGTCACATCGCATTCCAAAGACCTGCGCACAAAAGTTGAGGCTGACACTTGAGTGTAGTGTTGATTGAGTGCACTCATGCAGATGTATCATTAAGTCGAGACATTTTGCTATCACTCAAATGACCATTAACAAGTTAATTTTGTAGAGGAGATGGAGAGTTCGCCCAGTGTCCATGCTGACATTAATTCATCAATGCTGCTAAAAACTCAGGTTTCTGCCTATGATCACATTTCTGATAGTTCCTTCACCAGAGACCTACACATAGGATTTGAGTTGGCCCAGTGCACGAAGATCATTGGATTCAGAAAGAGAAGATTTTGACACATCAACCTGAAAGAATAACTTTATTTCTGAATTCCATCTGTTGGTACACACAATTGATGGAGATCCATATCTTGTCTTCTGGAAACATTTTAGAAATGGGCATTATGTTCCATCCATAGATCCCAGCTGCCCTTTAACAAACCAGTGAAGTCTTATTTTCTGAAACCCACTGCTGGAATGTTTGTAACTCTGGATAGAGTTCGAAGCTCATAGTACTATTCATTTTCTGTCCACCTCTCTTCCAAAATTCAAACATATTCCCAAAGTCCTGAGCCGCTGGTCCTCCGAAGGACGCCACAAACTCTCGGAGTGAAATCTGTCACAAATAAATAAAAGGTAATGCATCATTCATATTATTAGCGTAACATTGTCCTAATGGACAAGCTGTACTTTGCTTGTTCTATAATGTATCGCCACAATGTAATCCATTGGCATTGAATAGTATTACGTGTGCGTGTATGTGTGTATAGTTGTGTTAGATGTTTTAATCAGGAAACTGAAATATATTCAAGCTCTGGTTTCACAGCAATCTGATGAGCATTAGTTGAAAGGCCGAGAAATGAAATGGTATAAATGGTGAACTGGAAGGAGAGGTTATTCATGCTCCAATGTCAGGATTCACAAGTTTACAGGAAGGAACATTCAACAGAGGAGGTGTTGTGATGAATCTAGCTTTAAATAGAGAGGGAATATATGAAATGGCGGGAATGAGAAGATGGAATAACTGAAATTATAAAGATCAAGACAACAGTTCGAATGCAGAGGGCCCATAATATATCTATTGAGGGGGGAAGACTTGTCAATGATCATGAATCAAAGAATAAAGGGACGGATGCACTTCATGTTCTAGGAGCAGAATTAGGCCATTGGGCCAATCAAGTCTACTCTGCCATTCAAGCATGACTGATCTATCTTCCCTCTCAACCCCATTCTCCTGCCTTCACCCCATAATTCCTAACATCCTTACTAATCAAGAATCTATCAAATTGCACCTTAAAAATATCCATTGACATGGCCTCCACAGCTGTCTGTAGCAATGCATTTCACAGATTCACCACTCCCTGACTAAAGAAATTGCTCCTTATCTCCTTCCTAAAGGTACGTTCTTTTATCTGGTCCAAGACTCCCACTGGTGGAAACATCCTCTCCACATTCAATTATGTGGAGTCGCCAACTCTGAGGAAGTAAGTAATTTAGTAGTTGTATTTTACAATGCTTTAAATTTTAATACTTCTAATTTTAATTTTTAAATGTTTAATGTCATTCAAATAGTTTAGTAATGGTTCTGAATGACAGAAATGTGTAAAGATTGAAAGCCTTCGACAGAGTGAACCATCAGAAGCTGTCGGTGTAGCCAGGGTGGAGCTTGGCGAGCTGCATCCCACCTCACTTCATGCATGGAGGCTCAACTCGGGGCGGCACGGAGGCACAGCAGTAGAGTTGCTGTCTAACAGCGATTGCACCACCGGGGACCCGGGTTCGATCCTGACTACAGGTGCTGTCTGTACGGAGTTTGTACATTCTCCCTGTGACATGCGTCGGTTTTTTCCGAGATCTTCAGTTTCCTACCACGCCCCGAAGACGTACAGATATGTAGGTAAATTGGCTTGGTAAAATGGAAAAATTGTAGTGTGTGTGTGAAGGGTAGAGTTAATATGCGGGGATCGCTGTTTCTGTGCTGTATCGGTGGGCCTGTTTCCGTGCTGTATCTCTAAACTAAATTAAACCCGATGGCCCCCAGAGAAGGTCACTCTGGGCAGGTGAACGAGGGCAGGTAAGGGCAGGTGAACGAGGGCAGATGAATGAGGGCAGGTGAACAGGTACCAAGTGCTGGCAGGGCGGATCAGGCCTGATTTGGTTCACTGGCTGATGTCACATTGTCTGCCTCAGGTTTGCATGAAATTGGGATAAGGTTTGTCTGAACCTATTTCACACCGTGGTGGAAGAAATTGTCTGCCTGGTTGAGATTTCCTGTGTAAAAGATCAGTGTGCCACACGCCTCAGCTGCTGCTCTCTCACCATGTTGTACAGGGTACAAGTAATCACAAGAAACGGAAATGCAGAAAATCGCAAATGTAGGAAATCTGAAATAAACAACAGAAAATGCTGCAAATGCTCAGCAGGTCGGGCAGCATCTGTGGAATGAGCTAAGATAAAGTTTCAGATTCAAACCCTGGACCCGAGGTGTCCCTGCTTCTCTCTCCACATACACTGCCTGTCTTTGAGTAACAATGTTACAACATTATCTATTTGTCTTATAAAAATAATCACACTAAATGATCAGCTTCTCTTGATAAAGCCCTACCCGGGCATCTTTGAACTGCTTGGGGTGCAGGTGACGGGTGAGGATCTGTGCGTATTCCTGTACTGTCAGCCTTCCCGCAGACAGGCTGCAGCTCTTTCCGATCCAGCGTTCCGGGCTCCTGAACAAGGCTGCCACAATCGGGCCAATCTGCCTGATGCTCACTCCGTCCATCGCAACCTCTCCCATTGGGATGGCTGAAAAGAACACACAATTGCATAGAAAACCTTGTATTTCCAGCTGCAAGAATTCAACACCTGTTAGGCACCTTATAAAAGTTATGGCAATACTGATGTAAATTTGAGCATTGACTTTGGCGTTAAAACTTTAACTATTTTTGCCTGATATTTCTGAAAAAGTTAGCTGAATATTACTTAAATTAATCTTATTTTGATGGGATGTTCCAAACCACTGCTTCTAAATGTAGGGACATGGGAACCATATCTAGAGCTAATTGTCTCATTAGCAGCAAATGGTTGCAGGATAATTGTTAATCAGAACAGAACCTTTCTATCTGCCATCTACAGGCAGATGAGTTTCATGTGCAAGATGGCTTCTCTGGTGGTGTTGAGCTCCCTGAGTGCTGTCAGCTTCAGACTGCCTGCTGGCATGCCAGAGTCATCTCTCGTTATCTTGCTTGGCAGTGGCTGCCAGAGGCACAATGTTGCTTTCAATTAAATTGGTGCAAACTACATACAAATGCCCAACATTTCTATTCCCTTTGCAAATAAAATGCCGGCAAACTGGAGGCCTAATTTACAGCACTTGTCAGATTATTCCTTGCCTTTAAAACCATGCATTTCAGCCTGGTGTAGCAACTGCCTGAACCCAGAGAGAGGGGGACACACACACAGATTAGTTCATCACAGGATCGTCACTTCCTTCCATCCAGTCCATCTTCATCAAAAAGGTTGAAATTATTGTTAAGGATGCCTGCCACCCAGGCCATTTCCTTATCCCTCTTCTACCCTCTGAAAGAAGATATAGGAGTTTGAAAGCCCAGAAGTCCGAACTTAAAAACAGCTTCTTCCCCATTACTATCAGACTCTTGAACCAAGCACCATTTTCACTTCCCCATTGGAGGTGCTGTCATGCACTCTCATTCTTAGCGTATTGCACTTGGTCAGATTGCACTATAACATTTACACTGCTGTTTTGCACTTGTTATATTTATCATTCCTATGTATTGTTTACTTTGTGAACTTCATGTGAACAAGGAATTTCATTGACCAAGTTGTAATTGACAATAAGCTAATCTAATCTAATCCACGACAGGAATGGAAAAGTCCCCCGCTCCAGGAAGCAGCTGGTACTTTGTTCTTGAACAATTTCTGTTTGGGCCTTTGGTGCCTGAGCCAAACCATCAGGCATTGAACTAGTGAGTGGCCCAGTCTGATTCCCGATCACATTGGGCTCTGGTTCATGTATTTGCATCATGATGTGTGGCAGTGTTTCAATGTGTAAATCCCTGATCATCATCACAGTCCACATGATAAGTGCCTCTTACTGGGCCGACTCTCTTGTTTTAAGTGGAGATTTTCATAAACTTCCTAACCCAAGAACTATTTCTGATGCTTATCTCCCGATCTTAAACCCTCAGAGTGGATGCAAAGATCAGGCAAATGTGAAGTTTGGTGATTTCCCCCTGCTCTCTAATTATGTCCTCCATCTACCATTTCAATGGGGAATCTCTTGGGTACCTCCTGTGGGTGGTTGGCTGAAATTTGGAAAAGCAAGCAAAACCAGATCCACCTCCTTGCTATCAGTAGCTCATTGCACTGGGCTACAACAGTCTATTAACAAGAGGTGTATTGTAAATGCTTTGGAAGTATCTTTGCGGAACATAGAACAACAGGACAGCATATGAACAGGTGCTTTGGTCCACAATGTCAGTGTCAAACATGATGCTAAAGTGATCCCTATCCTTCCACACCATGCATATCCATGTCCTATCTACTAGCTTCTTAATTGCTAATATTGCATCTGCTTCCAGCACCACCCACAGGAAAAAGGTTCTCACTGTCTACCCTATCTGTGCCTCTCATAATTTTAGATACTATATCAGGTCTCCCTTCAATCTCTCACACTCCACAGATAACAGTCCAAGTTTATTCAATCTCTCCCTAACAGGCAGAATTGTGGCAAAGCTATTGTGCACCCTATTAAAAGCCTTCACATCCTGTAATGGGGTGAGTAGAACTGCAAACAATACTCCAAATACAGCCAGTGCCAGAGTTTTATAGAGCTGTAACATAACTTCCTGACTTTTATACTCACTGCCTCGACCGGTGAAAACAAGCATACCATACGCCTTTTTGACCACTGTGTCTACTGGTGTTGCCATTTTCAGGGAGATATGGAATTGGACCCCAAGATCGCTCTGTACATTAATGCTGTTGAGGGTCATGCCATTATTCTTCCATTTCACCTCTCAAAGTGCAACATCTCATACTTGTTTGGATTAAGCTCCATCTACTATTTTTCCACCCATATCTGTAACTGATCTAAGCCCTGCTCTATCCTTTGCTGGCTTCCTCATTGAAACTCCCACCAATGTTGATGTCATCCTGTTCTCTAGTGCCTCACCTATGGCCACAGATGATTCTTTTAAGATCATATTAAATACAAAAAGGTTTATTGTATTAGTGATTCTCTAAAAGTGAATTGAATTCCTTACCAATTTGATAAATGTTGTTTCCAGCTGGTTTTGGTTTGAATTTTGTCAGAAAATCTTCAAAGTAAAATGGAAGTATTATTTCCGTCTTGGGCAGATTGAGTTCAGTCATGTAGTCGTTGATGCAGGCTTTAGCATCCAGGTGGCGGGCTGGGAGGCTGTACTTCCTGTGGACATGATGAGCCCCAGTCAGTACAACGTGCCTGACATCGTGCCTTTTACACAAGTCCGCGATCCTGTATCCCTGTCGAATTTCATCCTATGAGAAAATACAAGAAGCTTTGGTAGGAAGTTCCGACTGTTTTAAATAGTTAGACTTGCAGTGGCATAAGTTACCTTTGCCTCCTTCAAAGGGCCGGTAGATAGGACAAGTTTAGTGGGATAAGGACCAAATGCAGGCAGGGGGGACTGGTGTAGATGGGACATGTTGGTCAGCGTGGGCAAGTTGGGCTGAAGGGCCCGTTTCCACACGGTATTGATCATACCGTGTGTCCCATCAGCTGCACAGGAACAGCTCCGATGCAGACCTACCCAAATGAAAGTCGATTACAATTGCCAGATTGCAGTTAAAATTGCCAGAGTTGGCAATAAACTAAGTGCATTTATTGTCTTTGACAATATTTGCCTCTGATAAACTGTCCTAAACTCAAAAACAGCATAGGCGTTAAATAGGGTACATTGAAATGTCAAAACGGTTAGTTCACTTGTGACACGTGTGAAAGTCAATTATCTGAAGAGGCTAAAGCTCTGGTTTCCACGATAATTTATTTGCTGAGTTACTGCAATGGATCAGTGATCATTCTGGATTAGTGATCATTCATTTCTTCCCCAAATCCCTATGCACAGTTTTATCCATAGGCTCTCTGTTTGAAGTTTCCAGGACGTTTGCCTTCACTGCCTGCATTGCACTTTTTGCCCCTTCAGCAGAGATTGACTTTGAACTTTGTTCAAGGTTTCCTTTCCTATGCCACATACTAACTTTAAAATATCCAAATTAATACTTCTCAGTCTCTTAAGTCAGGATTTCTCCAACCTTCCTCACCACCAGCCTGGGACACAGGAGATGGTCAGAGCACCCTGTACTGACTTCATGCCTTGATGGCCTCTCTCGTGTTGTGGTAATGCTCTCCACCATACAGAAAGCTATTCAATTCTAATTGTTCCTCCCCCCTCCCTTTGTATATGGATTCATATCTTGTGTAGGAATGAACTACAGATGCTTGTTTAAACCGAAGATAGACATAAATAGCTGGAGTAACTCAGCGGAACTCAGTAACTCATCTCTGGACTGAGATGTCTGTCTGTCCCGTCTAACTTTGGATTCATATCGTATCGTTAAAACTGCCCAGGCTGTCTGAAACGTAAAGCATCATTGAACAATGGAAGTTGCCTTGTGTTGAGATGTTTCACTGTGAGAGACAGTCTCACCAACCTGCAGAGGGTCGCCACTGTTGAAGTCGGTGTGAGTGATGGCAAAGCACCCATGCGCGTCGCTCAGAGCACAGTCCACACTGCCTGGGTCATTCTCATCAGCCAGCAAGGCATGTGCTCCTGCAGACTGGAGAAGCTGGGTGCTCGGAGATGTTAACTCTTGCACGACCACCCGCACTGTGAAACCACCATCCTCCAGCAAGGCAGAGGCAACAGCATTCCCTAGCCTCTGGTCAGCACCAAAGACTGTCACTGTCTCTGGCATTGTCTGGAAAGGAAAGATTCAACGGTTTAATTGGGAAAGTTTGATTCTTCATCAATATTAGAGTGCAGAGGTGATTCTGTGAGGCTAGTAAGGTGACTGGTGACTGAGCTTTCAACGGCCTGAGATGGGAGTGGGTTTGCTTTTTCACTGTTAGGTTTTTTAGAAAGGAGATGAGGAATTTCTTTAGTCAGAGGGTGGTGAATCTGTGGAATTTATTGCCACAGAAGGCTGTGGAGGCAATCATTGGATATTTTTAAGGTTGAGATTGACAGATTCTTGATTAATACGGGTGTCTTGGGTTATGAGGAGAGAGCAGAAGAATGGGGTTGAGAGGGAGAGATAGATCAGCCATGATTGAATGGTGGAGTAGACTTGATGGGCAGAATGGCCTAATTCTGCTCCTATGAACATGAGTGTTGGAGTAAGTCAGCGGGTCAGACAGCACCCCTGGATAAGTGACGTTTTGGGTCGTGGCCCTTCTTCAGACAGTCTCCCTTCTACCATTGGCACCAAAGATGCAGTGAAGTGGAATATCTGCGAGTTTGACCACCCCTCAGCTGGAAACACCGACAACATGAGTGAGTGAACGGAGCGAGTTTCAGTCAGTTTCACAACAATTTTCACACAAAGGGTGGTTGGTGTATGGAACAAGCTGCCAGTGGAGGCAGGTGAGGCAGGGACTATCCCAACATTTAAGAAGCAATTAGACAGGTATATGGATAGGACAGGTTTGGAGGGATATGGACCAAATACTGGCAGGTGGGACATGTTGGCCGATGTGGGCAAGTTGGGCCGAAGGGCCGGTTTCCATGCTGTATCATTCTATGACTCTATAACACGGGCGTGAAAACGTTCCCCAGAGCTCACCGAATCTCAACACCGTCTGCCTTCCTCCTGTTCCTGCCCGTTTGCTGCTTCTGCAGCTGGCCCTCGCTGGGAGACGGCGACTGTTGTGATTTACTCTTATTTGTTGCCGGGGAAACATGAAGGCAGCACAGTTACTGCGGGAGAGCAGCCCTCCCCGGTCCGGCCTGTCTCCCTCCTCACAAACACCTTGCAGAAGCTACCTGACCAGTCCACTCATTGGTTTGCAAGCGACAAAAACAAAATCAATAAACAAGAAACAGCGCGAGGGTGTCAATACTCCTATCTCACTCATCCACATATTTGCAATGGTTATATTTCCCCCACCTCATCATCAGCTGGTCCTTGCCATGGTCGCTGAGTCAAGTGGCAAAGTCAGTGCACTGATTTCCTGTGTCACTGGTCCGGTCACAGCTGCAGTAAGTCATGCGGTTACATTGCATTTGTAACGTTTCAGTAGAGGAAGCAGAAGCGGCGGCGGCGTCTAGAACTGTGTAGTTTCTGGACAAGCCAGCGCAGGACAAGACACATCGCTGCCCTCGCTCCCCCACCCACAGCCCAGCATGTCTTTGACCGACACCATCAAGCTGTGGGACGAAGCGATCACAGCGGCAGACCAGCGGCAATGGACAACGGCGCTGGACACGTTCGCTGCCATCCGGGAGCCCAGCTCCAAAATCTGTTTCAACGTCGGCTCTCTGCGCCTCTCACTCGGCCAGCTGAACGAGGCGGAGAAGGTAAGCGGGTGGCGACTCTCTGAAGGATACCCCAGAGCGATGTTACTGCTTCCTTCGTCCATCCCAAGCGACGTTAAAAGCAAACCAAAGTGTTGCAATTGTAACGAAGCGTTGTGAACCTCAGCAGAAGTTTGGAAATAGATATTCTTGGAGAATGCTTAATTTATAAAGAAATTGGGGAAATGTTGGGGTCTGTGCGACTGGGGAAGGGCGTGGTTGGTGCATAGTGCAATGGGTGCAAGCGATTTCATTGAAAGGGGAAACGAAACTGCTTCAGACGCAGATATAAATTTGATTCCAAATATACCAGAAATAAACTAGCAACGTTACAACATTTTGAGATTTAAAAAAATCAAGTCTGCAAGTTATCCCATCAGATAAAGCATAAAAAGAAGTTTAATTTGACACCTAATTCACTTTCATATCTTCAGTATTAAAAAAGTTATAGCCATTTTCATACTGAAATTAGCATCTTGTTCCCTATTGCTTTTCCACTGACTTAACACAAAAGCTGTGATCGAGGCAGTCAAAAGTCCATAACTTTCTTAAAAATTAAGAGAACTGAATGAAATTTTCAGTTATTATAGATTGAAGAATTTTGAAACAAATATGAAACAATCTTACTTGGATGACCTGAAATTAAAGCATATAATTAGTTAGTTACCTAATTGTCTAATTACAAAATTCAATTACTAGATTTAAACATCTATCCATTTAATCTATCTTTAAATGGCCTAAACATCTAACTTTAAATAGCCTAAGTGTCCAAATAACATTCACACAAGAAATCACAATATAACATGATTTTTAAATCTCATTGTCATGAATTTATAGGCCAAATGGAAGGATTTTAATGTTTAATTCCCGTAAATGAATGGGCATTTAAATCATCTTGCGAGTAGGTTTTTGTGGAACGCGATCGATTGGAACGTTGCGGTTGCGGTGAATTTGAACCCCATATGGGCAGGAAAAACACTGTCGGTTCGTATGGGGCCAAAATCGCATTTTTGCCAATTAAATTTGGATTAGTCATCCTAAGAAGCAAGTTTACATGTAAAATAAATTTCTTACATTATGTTTTGTCCCCTACGTGAGATCCGTCCCGTTGTAGGCATTGAGGGCGTTAGAAGTAGCTTTTTAAATTTTACTCCAGCGATTAAATTGTCCCGCGATTTTTTTTTTTTAAACTTCCGAGAACGAAAGTCGGAACGATTTTTCTGCATCAGCTTAGCAGCCCGAGGAAATCCATCTTGGACAGGCAGGAGAAAAATGGCAATTTAATCCAGCCCCCCCCCCCCCCCCCCCCCCCCCTCAGGCTTAAAGCAGCACCGTCCAGTGGCAGAACTGCAGCGCCGCTGAAGGTAAGTATTGTAACATCGCTAAATAAACCTGGTGCAATGGGGCAGGTCAGTTTTATTTTCAAATTAAAATTAATAAAAAAGTCTACCACAACATGCATGGAGCATTGAAACATTGAAGTGTCCAAGTTCACGATTCATTTGGCAATGACCATCTTACTAGAGGAAGAGGCCTGATTACCCCTCTCACTCCTGTCTCAACTATCGCCCTGATCCCACACTGGATATTAACAGGAAACCATCATCTCAAATCATAATTTGAGGACATAGGTTTAAGGTAAAGGGGAAAAGATTTAGTAGAAATCTGAATGTCATCTTTTTCACACAAAAGGCGGTGGGTGTATGGAACAAGCTGCCAGAGGAGGTAGTTGAGGCTGGGACTATCCCAACATTTAAGAAACAGTTAGATAGGTACATGGATAGGACAAGTTTGGAGGAATATGGACCAAACACGGATAGGTGGGATTAGTGTAGCTGGGACATATTGGCCGGTGTGGGCAAGTTGGGCTGAAGGGCCTGTTTCCACACTGCATCATTCTATGACTATAATGTACAAATATCAGCCACATAACGTGCTTTACCAAATTGGTCTGATATGCACCTCTCCTTGTTTTGACAACTCCACCGTCTGTCCATCGAGTTACATGGTCAGAGATTTTAATCACTTCAGAACTGTCATTTATAACTATAATCTAACTCGGCAAGTTTTATTTTTCAATACTAGCAATTGTTTCCCACATATAATATTTTAAAGCTTTTGTTGCACAGAATGCGGCCATTTCTACCCTTTTGTCTCGAGATGGTAAATCACATTTTCAGCTACTCTGTGAAAATGTTTTAATGAAAGTATAAGAAATGGCACCAGGCAGAGTTGACAGAAGTCAATTGTGATTTAATAGAATGGATAATATGGGACTAAATAACGGCAATTAAAAACTGCACCTTGATGTAGCGATGAGGTATTGTAGGATTTTTTGAAGGGAAAGAAAGATTAAATGGTACTTCTTACTCTCCAGGCGTTCGATAAGAGTATCAGCAGGGATGAGCATTTGGCAGTGGCTTTCTTTCAACGAGGAATAATTTTATATAAAAATGAAAAGTAAGTTACTTTCCTATATCTTTCTGGTGTCAGCCCAGTGAAATCATTGGGCACACAATGTATTCTGTAGTAGCAGGAGCAGGCTGATTGGGGAAAAGTTATCAATTCAGTTTATCGATTACTTTTTAAAAGGTGTGTAAATGTAAGAATTATTAGCGATGCCAAGCACTGCTTTTATTTTATTTTTTTTGGCACTTTGTGGGGGGGGGGGGGGGGGGGGGAAGAGGGAATGCAGGGATTACTTGAAATGAGATAAATCAACGTTCATACCACTAGGCTGTAATATGAGGTGCTGTCCCTCCAATTTGTCTGTGGCATCACTCTGACAGTTGAGGAGGCCCAGGACAGAAATGTCAGAATGGGAAGGGGCGTTAAATTGTTTGGCAAACCAGGAGATTGCATGGCCACGGCTGACTGAGTGTAAGTGTTCTGCGAAATGATCGCCCAGTCTGTGCTTGGTCTTGACGATATATTGGCGCCCACTCCGAAAATAACGGATACCGTAGATGAGGTTGCAGGAGGTGCCAGTGAACCTCTGCCTCATCTGAAAGGACCCTCGGGGTCTTTGGACAGAGTCGAGGGAGATGGTATAGGGGACAGGTGTTGCATCTCATATGGTTGAAGGGGAAGGTATTTGGGTAGGGAGTGGTCTGGTGGGAAGGGACAAGTTAACCAGGGAGTTGTGAAGGGAATGTTCTCTGCAAACAGCAGAAAGGGGTGGAGATGGGAAGATGTGACTAGTGGTGGGGTCCCGTTGGAGGTGGCAAAAATGTTGGAGGATGATGTGTTGTATGCGATGGCTGATGTGGTGAGAGATAAGGACGAAAGGGAACTCTGTTCCTGTCACTTATGTGATGTCTTAATGTAGTTGTTTCATTTAATACTGCACCAAATGTTGTCGTTCAGGTGTGAAGAGGCCTTGAGGGACTTTAAGGAAGCATTTAATCTACTCAGAGGTAATCAGTTGATTGACTACAAGCAATTGGGCTTAAGATACAAGCTGTGTGCTTGTCAAGTAAGTACCATTTTAACTCCCTTTTCCATTCCCATACCGGCCTGTCTGTCCTTGGCTGCCTCCATTGCCAGAGTGAGGCCACACACAAACTCGAAGAGCACCTAGTATTCAGCTTGGGTTACTTACAATGCAATGGTATGACTATTGAATATTTCAGTTCCAAGTAATACCTCCCAATCCCCTGTCTTTCCCCTGTCCCACCACGCACATTTAACCCACAATCTTCAATCATCCTGCTCCTTTCCTCTCCTCTACAGACTTATATTCCATCCCCAAATCCAATTTTCCCTGCCCCACCCCCTCTTCCCCCTCCGTCTGCCCCCTTCAACCCATATCCTTCACTCACCACTCCTCCTCTCTTCTTCTTCATTGACACATGTATATCTCCTCCACCTCCAGCCTTTGTCACTTACTCCAATCACCCATTCCTTCACCTGTATCCACCCATCACTTGCCTGGCTTTGCCCAACCTCCCTTTTTCCAACTTTTTCTGCCGCTTCTATCTGAAGAAAGGTCCTGATTGAAACATTGTTCTTCCCTCCACGGATGCTGCCTGGTCCAAAGAGTCCCTCCAGCACTTTATTTTTTGCTCAGGTGCTTTTAAAGAATAGGCTCATTCAAGAAAAATTGGCCCAGTTAGAGAGAGCAAGTCCACTAGGGAATGGCCATCTATAAGGGGACAGAAAATAAATCCAATTGGTCACTACCTCTCAGTAGAGTCAAGCATGATCAACCTGTACAGGATTTTCACTACAGGGAGATAGGAAGACAAACCTCATACGTTAGAGCCAGGTGCATGGCGCATATTGACTGGCGTCCACTATACTGAACTATCTCTGACACCTCTCCCCTTTCTTGATCGCTTTGTCTCCATCACATGGGACAGGCTATCGACTGACGTGCACTATAAACCTACTGACTCCCACAATTCCTTCCACCCTGTCTTTTACAAAGACGCTATTCCCTGCTCTCATTTATTCCATCTCCATCGTATCAGCTCCCAAGATGAGACTTTCCATTCTAGGACATCTCGGAAGATGTCCTCTTCTTTAGTAAATGAGGTTTTCCTGCTT